>NW_026700903.1:0-24571 GCF_030435755.1 Ochotona princeps
CTGAGTTTCCTTGAGAGCTGCTTGGAAGCCTGATGGTGTGTGAAGTTAGTGAGCCAAATGGAGTTGTTCTCCCACAAGAACCACTCGGCTGATCCCTTCTTCAATATGCCCTTCACCAACATGCAGTGTTTCCTTGATTGAATTAGCTCTCACACCAATATTTGCGTCTAGAGCCTTTGCATTGAGGGCTATCTGAAAACGGCTGTGGCGCTGAAGTTGCCTGTGAATGTGGAGTTGGTGGCATGTGAAACCCGCATGTGGAGCATTCGTTTGTGTGGGATGCTCTACCAGGTTCATTTCATTCCTAGCCATACAAAGGGCACTAAGCATAGAGCGTGAAAACTGAGTTTCCTTGAGAGCTGCTTGGAAGCCTGATGGTGTGTGAAGTTAGTGAGCCAAATGGAGTTGTTCTCCCACAAGAACCACTCGGCTGATCCTTCTTCAATATGCCCTTCACCAACATGCAGTGTTTCCTTGATTGAATTAGCTCTCACACCAATATTTGCGTCTAGAGCCTTTGCATTGAGGGCTATCTGAAAACGGCTGTGGCGCTGAAGTTGCCTGTGAATGTGGAGTTGGTGGCATGTGAAACCCGCATGTGGAGCATTCGTTTGTGTGGGATGCTCCTACCAGGTTCATTCCTAGATAATGCACTCAAAGGGCACTAAGCATAGAGTGTGAAAACTGAGTTTCCTTGAGAGCTGCTTGGAAGCCTGATGGTGTGTGAAGTTAGTGAGCCAAATGGAGTTGTTCTCCCACAAGAACCACTCGGCTGATCCTTCTTCAATATGCCCTTCACCAACATGCAGTGTTTCCTTGATTGAATTAGCTCTCACACCAATATTTGCGTCTAGAGCCTTTGCATTGAGGGCTATCTGAAAACGGCTGTGGCGCTGAAGTTGCCTGTGAATGTGGAGTTTGGTGGCATGTGAAACCCGCATGTGGAGCATTCGTTTGTGTGGGATGCTCTACCAGGTTCATTTCAGTCCTAGCCATACAAAGGGCACTAAGCATAGAGCGTGAAAACTGAGTTTCCTTGAGAGCTGCTTGGAAGCCTGATGGTGTGTGAAGTTAGTGAGCCAACTGGAGTTGTTCTCCCACAAGAACCACTCGGCTGATCCTTCTTCAATATGCCCTTCACCAACATGCAGTGTTTCCTTGATTGAATTAGCTCTCACACCAATATTTGCGTCTAGAGCCTTTGCATTGAGGGCTATCTGAAAACGGCTGTGGCGCTGAAGTTGCCTGTGAATGTGGAGTTGGTGGCATGTGAAACCCACATGTGGAGCATTCGTTTGTGTGGGATGCTCTAACAGGTTCATTCCTAGATAATGCACTCAAAGGGCACTAAGCATAGAGTGTGAAAACTGAGTTTCCTTGAGAGCTGTTTGGAAGCCTGATGGTGTGTGAAGTTAGTGAGCCAAATGGAGTTGTTCTCCCACAAGAACCACTCGGCTGATCCTTCTTCAATATGCCCTTCACCAACATGCAGTGTTTCCTTGATTGAATTAGCTCTCACACCAATATTTGCGTCTAGAGCCTTTGCATTGAGGGCTATCTGAAAACGGCTGTGGCGCTGAAGTTGCCTGTGAATGTGGAGTTGGTGGCATGTGAAACCCGCATGTGGAGCATTCGTTTGTGTGGGATGCTCTACCAGGTTCATTTCAGTCCTAGCCATACAAAGGGCACTAAGCATAGAGCGTGAAAACTGAGTTTCCTTGAGAGCTGCTTGGAAGCCTGATGGTGTGTGAAGTTAGTGAGCCAAATGGAGTTGTTCTCCCACAAGAACCACTCGGCTGATCCTTCTTCAATATGCCCTTCACCAACATGCAGTGTTTCCTTGATTGAATTAGCTCTCACACCAATATTTGCGTCTAGAGCCTTTGCATTGAGGGCTATCTGAAAACGGCTGTGGCGCTGAAGTTGCCTGTGAATGTGGAGTTGGTGGCATGTGAAACCCACATGTGGAGCATTCGTTTGTGTGGGATGCTCTACCAGGTTCATTCCTAGATAATGCACTCAAAGGGCACTAAGCATAGAGTGTGAAAACTGAGTTTCCTTGAGAGCTGCTTGGAAGCCTGATGGTGTGTGAAGTTAGTGAGCCAAATGGAGTTGTTCTCCCACAAGAACCACTCGGCTGATCCTTCTTCAATATGCCCTTCACCAACATGCAGTGTTTCCTTGATTGAATTAGCTCTCACACCAATATTTGCGTCTAGAGCCTTTGCATTGAGGGCTATCTGAAAACGGCTGTGGCGCTGAAGTTGCCTGTGAATGTGGAGTTGGTGGCATGTGAAACCCGCATGTGGAGCATTCGTTTGTGTGGGATGCTCTACCAGGTTCATTCCTAGATAATGCACTCAAAGGGCACTAAGCATAGAGTGTGAAAACTGAGTTTCCTTGAGAGCTGCTTGGAAGCCTGATGGTGTGTGAAGTTAGTGAGCCAAATGGAATTGTTCTCCCACAAGAACCACTCGGCTGATCCTTCTTCAATATGCCCTTCACCAACATGCAGTGTTTCCTTGATTGAATTAGCTCTCACACCAATATTTGCGTCTAGAGCCTTTGCATTGAGGGCTATCTGAAAACGGCTGTGGCGCTGAAGTTGCCTGTGAATGTGGAGTTGGTGGCATGTGAAACCCGCATGTGGAGCATTCGTTTGTGTGGGATGCTCTACCAGGTTCATTCCTAGATAATGCACTCAAAGGGCACTAAGCATAGAGTGTGAAAACTGAGTTTCCTTGAGAGCTGCTTGGAAGCCTGATGGTGTGTGAAGTTAGTGAGCCAAATGGAGTTGTTCTCCCACAAGAACCACTCGGCTGATCCTTCTTCAATATGCCCTTCACCAACATGCAGTGTTTCCTTGATTGAATTAGCTCTCACACCAATATTTGCGTCTAGAGCCTTTGCATTGAGGGCTATCTGAAAACGGCTGTGGCGCTGAAGTTGCCTGTGAATGTGGAGTTGGTGGCATGTGAAACCCGCATGTGGAGCATTCGTTTGTGTGGGATGCTCTACCAGGTTCATTTCAGTGCTAGCCATACAAAGGGCACTAAGCATAGAGCGTGAAAACTGAGTTTCCTTGAGAGCTGCTTGGAAGCCTGATGGTGTGTGAAGTTAGTGAGCCAAATGGAGTTGTTCTCCCACAAGAACCACTCGGCTGATCCTTCTTCAATATGCCCTTCACCAACATGCAGTGTTTCCTTGATTGAATTAGCTCTCACACCAATATTTGCGTCTAGAGCCTTTGCATTGAGGGCTATCTGAAAACGGCTGTGGCGCTGAAGTTGCCTGTGAATGTGGAGTTGGTGGCATGTGAAACCCGCATGTGGAGCATTCGTTTGTGTGGGATGCTCTACCAGGTTCATTCCTAGATAATGCACTCAAAGGGCACTAAGCATAGAGTGTGAAAACTGAGTTTCCTTGAGAGCTGCTTGGAAGCCTGATGGTGTGTGAAGTTAGTGAGCCAAATGGAGTTGTTCTCCCACAAGAACCACTCGGCTGATCCTTCTTCAATATGCCCTTCACCAACATGCAGTGTTTCCTTGATTGAATTAGCTCTCACACCAATATTTGCGTCTAGAGCCTTTGCATTGAGGGCTATCTGAAAACGGCTGTGGCGCTGAAGTTGCCTGTGAATGTGGAGTTGGTGGCATGTGAAACCCGCATGTGGAGCATTCGTTTGTGTGGGTTGCTCTACCAGGTTCATTTCAGTCCTAGCCATACAAAGGACACTAAGCATAGAGCGTGAAAACTGAGTTTCCTTGAGAGCTGCTTGGAAGCCTGATGGTGTGTGAAGTTAGTGAGCCAAAGGGAGTTGTTCTCCCACAAGAACCACTCGGCTGATCCTTCTTCAATATGCCCTTCACCAACATGCAGTGTTTCCTTGATTGAATTAGCTCTCACACCAATATTTGCGTCTAGAGCCTTTGCATTGAGGGCTATCTGAAAACGGCTGTGGCGCTGAAGTTGCCTGTGAATGTGGAGTTGGTGGCATGTGAAACCCGCATGTGGAGCATTCGTTTGTGTGGGATGCTCTACCAGGTTCATTCCTAGATAATGCACTCAAAGGGCACTAAGCATAGAGTGTGAAAACTGAGTTTCCTTGAGAGCTGCTTGGAAGCCTGATGGTGTGTGAAGTTAGTGAGCCAAATGGAGTTGTTCTCCCACAAGAACCACTCGGCTGATCCTTCTTCAATATGCCCTTCAACAACATGCAGTGTTTCCTTGATTGAATTAGCTCTCACACCAATATTTGCGTCTAGAGCCTTTGCATTGAGGGCTATCTGAAAACGGCTGTGGCGCTGAAGTTGCCTGTGAATGTGGAGTTGGTGGCATGTGAAACCCGCATGTGGAGCATTCGTTTGTGTGGGATGCTCTACCAGGTTCATTTCAGTCCTAGCCATACAAAGGGCACTAAGCATAGAGCGTGAAAACTGAGTTTCCTTGCGAGCTGCTTGGAAGCCTGATGGTGTGTGAAGTTAGTGAGCCAACTGGAGTTGTTCTCCCACAAGAACCACTCGGCTGATCCTTCTTCAATATGCCCTTCACCAACATGCAGTGTTTCCTTGATTGAATTAGCTCTCACACCAATATTTGCGTCTAGAGCCTTTGCATTGAGGGCTATCTGAAAACGGCTGTGGCGCTGAAGTTGCCTGTGAATGTGGAGTTGGTGGCATGTGAAACCCACATGTGGAGCATTCGTTTGTGTGGGATGCTCTACCAGGTTCATTCCTAGATAATGCACTCAAAGGGCACTAAGCATAGAGTGTGAAAACTGAGTTTCCTTGAGAGCTGCTTGGAAGCCTGATGGTGTGTGAAGTTAGTGAGCCAAATGGAATTGTTCTCCCACAAGAACCACTCGGCTGATCCTTCTTCAATATGCCCTTCACCAACATGCAGTGTTTCCTTGATTGAATTAGCTCTCACACCAATATTTGCGTCTAGAGCCTTTGCATTGAGGGCTATCTGAAAACGGCTGTGGCGCTGAACTTGCCTGTGAATGTGGAGTTGGTGGCATGTGAAACCCGCATGTGGAGCATTCGTTTGTGTGGGATGCTCTACCAGGTTCATTCCTAGATAATGCACTCAAAGGGCACTAAGCATAGAGTGTGAAAACTGAGTTTCCTTGAGAGCTGTTTGGAAGCCTGATGGTGTGTGAAGTTAGTGAGCCAAATGGAGTTGTTCTCCCACAAGAACCACTCGGCTGATCCTTCTTCAATATGCCCTTCACCAACATGCAGTGTTTCCTTGATTGAATTAGCTCTCACACCAATATTTGCGTCTAGAGCCTTTGCATTGAGGGCTATCTGAAAACGGCTGTGGCGCTGAAGTTGCCTGTGAATGTGGAGTTGGTGGCATGTGAAACCCGCATGTGGAGCATTCGTTTGTGTGGGATGCTCTACCAGGTTCATTCCTAGATAATGCACTCAAAGGGCACTAAGCATAGAGTGTGAAAACTGAGTTTCCTTGAGAGCTGTTTGGAAGCCTGATGGTGTGTGAAGTTAGTGAGCCAAATGGAGTTGTTCTCCCACAAGAACCACTCGGCTGATCCTTCTTCAATATGCCCTTCACCAACATGCAGTGTTTCCTTGATTGAATTAGTTCTCACACCAATATTTGCGTCTAGAGCCTTTGCATTGAGGGCTATCTGAAAACGGCTGTGGCGCTGAAGTTGCCTGTGAATGTGGAGTTGGTGGCATGTGAAACCCGCATGTGGAGCATGCGTTTGTGTGGGATGCTCTACCAGGTTCATTTCAGTCCTAGCCATACAAAGGGCACTAAGCATAGAGCGTGAAAACTGAGTTTCCTTGAGAGCTGCTTGGAAGCCTGATGGTGTGTGAAGTTAGTGAGCCAAATGGAGTTGTTCTCCCACAAGAACCACTCGGCTGATCCTTCTTCAATATGCCCTTCACCAACATGCAGTGTTTCCTTGATTGAATTAGCTCTCACACCAATATTTGCGTCTAGAGCCTTTGCATTGAGGGCTATCTGAAAACGGCTGTGGCGCTGAAGTTGCCTGTGAATGTGGAGTTGGTGGCATGTGAAACCCGCATGTGGAGCATTCGTTTGTGTGGGATGCTCTACCAGGTTCATTTCATTCCTAGCCATACAAAGGGCACTAAGCATAGAGCGTGAAAACTGAGTTTCCTTGAGAGCTGCTTGGAAGCCTGATGGTGTGTGAAGTTAGTGAGCCAAATGGAGTTGTTCTCCCACAAGAACCACTCGGCTGATCCTTCTTCAATATGCCCTTCACCAACATGCAGTGTTTCCTTGATTGAATTAGCTCTCACACCAATATTTGCGTCTAGAGCCTTTGCATTGAGGGCTATCTGAAAACGGCTGTGGCGCTGAAGTTGCCTGTGAATGTGGAGTTGGTGGCATGTGAAACCCGCATGTGGAGCATTCGTTTGTGTGGGATGCTCTACCAGGTTCATTCCTAGATAATGCACTCAAAGGGCACTAAGCATAGAGTGTGAAAACTGAGTTTCCTTGAGAGCTGTTTGGAAGCCTGATGGTGTGTGAAGTTAGTGAGCCAAATGGAGTTGTTCTCCCACAAGAACCACTCGGCTGATCCTTCTTCAATATGCCCTTCACCAACATGCAGTGTTTCCTTGATTGAATTAGCTCTCACACCAATATTTGCGTCTAGAGCCTTTGCATTGAGGGCTATCTGAAAACGGCTGTGGCGCTGAAGTTGCCTGTGAATGTGGAGTTGGTGGCATGTGAAACCCACATGTGGAGCATTCGTTTGTGTGGGATGCTCTACCAGGTTCATTCCTAGATAATGCACTCAAAGGGCACTAAGCATAGAGTGTGAAAACTGAGTTTCCTTGAGAGCTGCTTGGAAGCCTGATGGTGTGTGAAGTTAGTGAGCCAAATGGAGTTGTTCTCCCACAAGAACCACTCGGCTGATCCTTCTTCAATATGCCCTTCACCAACATGCAGTGTTTCCTTGATTGAATTAGCTCTCACACCAATATTTGCGTCTAGAGCCTTTGCATTGAGGGCTATCTGAAAACGGCTGTGGCGCTGAAGTTGCCTGTGAATGTGGAGTTGGTGGCATGTGAAACCCGCATGTGGAGCATTCGTTTGTGTGGGATGCTCTACCAGGTTCATTTCATTCCTAGCCATACAAAGGGCACTAAGCATAGAGCGTGAAAACTGAGTTTCCTTGAGAGCTGCTTGGAAGCCTGATGGTGTGTGAAGTTAGTGAGCCAAATGGAGTTGTTCTCCCACAAGAACCACTCGGCTGATCCTTCTTCAATATGCCCTTCACCAACATGCAGTGTTTCCTTGATTGAATTAGCTCTCACACCAATATTTGCGTCTAGAGCCTTTGCATTGAGGGCTATCTGAAAACGGCTGTGGCGCTGAAGTTGCCTGTGAATGTGGAGTTGGTGGCATGTGAAACCCGCATGTGGAGCATTCGTTTGTGTGGGATGCTCTACCAGGTTCATTCCTAGATAATGCACTCAAAGGGCACTAAGCATAGAGTGTGAAAACTGAGTTTCCTTGAGAGCTGTTTGGAAGCCTGATGGTGTGTGAAGTTAGTGAGCCAAATGGAGTTGTTCTCCCACAAGAACCACTCGGCTGATCCTTCTTCAATATGCCCTTCACCAACATGCAGTGTTTCCTTGATTGAATTAGCTCTCACACCAATATTTGCGTCTAGAGCCTTTGCATTGAGGGCTATCTGAAAACGGCTGTGGCGCTGAAGTTGCCTGTGAATGTGGAGTTGGTGGCATGTGAAACCCGCATGTGGAGCATTCGTTTGTGTGGGATGCTCTACCAGGTTCATTCCTAGATAATGCACTCAAAGGGCACTAAGCATAGAGTGTGAAAACTGAGTTTCCTTGAGAGCTGCTTGGAAGCCTGATGGTGTGTGAAGTTAGTGAGCCAAATGGAGTTGTTCTCCCACAAGAACCACTCGTCTGATCCTTCTTCAATATGCCCTTCACTAACATGCAGTGTTTCCTTGATTGAATTAGCTCTCACACCAATATTTGCGTCTAGAGCCTTTGCATTGAGGGCTATCTGAAAACGGCTGTGGCGCTGAAGTTGCCTGTGAATGTGGAGTTGGTGGCATGTGAAACCCGCATGTGGAGCATTCGTTTGTGTGGGATGCTCTACCAGGTTCATTCCTAGATAATGCACTCAAAGGGCACTAAGCATAGAGTGTGAAAAATGAGTTTCCTTGAGAGCTGCTTGGAAGCCTGATGGTGTGTGAAGTTAGTGAGCCAAATGGAGTTGTTCTCCCACAAGAACCACTCGGCTGATCCTTCTTCAATATGCCCTTCACCAACATGCAGTGTTTCCTTGATTGAATTAGCTCTCACACCAATATTTGCGTCTAGAGCCTTTGCATTGAGGGCTATCTGAAAACGGCTGTGGCGCTGAAGTTGCCTGTGAATGTGGAGTTGGTGGCATGTGAAACCCGCATGTGGAGCATTCGTTTGTGTGGGATGCTCTACCAGGTTCATTTCATTCCTAGCCATACAAAGGGCACTAAGCATAGAGCGTGAAAACTGAGTTTCCTTGAGAGCTGCTTGGAAGCCTGATGGTGTGTGAAGTTAGTGAGCCAAATGGAGTTGTTCTCCCACAAGAACCACTCGGCTGATCCTTCTTCAATATGCCCTTCACCAACATGCAGTGTTTCCTTGATTGAATTAGCTCTCACACCAATATTTGCGTCTAGAGCCTTTGCATTGAGGGCTATCTGAAAACGGCTGTGGCGCTGAAGTTGCCTGTGAATGTGGAGTTGGTGGCATGTGAAACCCGCATGTGGAGCATTCGTTTGTGTGGGATGCTCTACCAGGTTCATTCCTAGATAATGCACTCAAAGGGCACTAAGCATAGAGTGTGGAAACTGAGTTTCCTTGAGAGCTGTTTGGAAGCCTGATGGTGTGTGAAGTTAGTGAGCCAAATGGAGTTGTTCTCCCACAAGAACCACTCGGCTGATCCTTCTTCAATATGCCCTTCACCAACATGCAGTGTTTCCTTGATTGAATTAGCTCTCACACCAATATTTGCGTCTAGAGCCTTTGCATTGAGGGCTATCTGAAAACGGCTGTGGCGCTGAAGTTGCCTGTGAATGTGGAGTTGGTGGCATGTGAAACCCGCATGTGGAGCATTCGTTTGTGTGGGATGCTCTACCAGGTTCATTCCTAGATAATGCACTCAAAGGGCACTAAGCATAGAGTGTGAAAACTGAGTTTCCTTGAGAGCTGCTTGGAAGCCTGATGGTGTGTGAAGTTAGTGAGCCAAATGGAGTTGTTCTCCCACAAGAACCACTCGGCTGATCCTTCTTCAATATGCCCTTCACTAACATGCAGTGTTTCCTTGATTGAATTAGCTCTCACACCAATATTTGCGTCTAGAGCCTTTGCATTGAGGGCTATCTGAAAACGGCTGTGGCGCTGAAGTTGCCTGTGAATGTGGAGTTGGTGGCATGTGAAACCCGCATGTGGAGCATTCGTTTGTGTGGGATGCTCTACCAGGTTCATTCCTAGATAATGCACTCAAAGGGCACTAAGCATAGAGTGTGAAAACTGAGTTTCCTTGAGAGCTGCTTGGAAGCCTGATGGTGTGTGAAGTTAGTGAGCCAAATGGAGTTGTTCTCCCACAAGAACCACTCGGCTGATCCTTCTTCAATATGCCCTTCACCAACATGCAGTGTTTCCTTGATTGAATTAGCTCTCACACCAATATTTGCGTCTAGAGCCTTTGCATTGAGGGCTATCTGAAAACGGCTGTGGCGCTGAAGTTGCCTGTGAATGTGGAGTTGGTGGCATGTGAAACCCGCATGTGGAGCATTCGTTTGTGTGGGATGCTCTACCAGGTTCATTCCTAGATAATGCACTCAAAGGGCACTAAGCATAGAGTGTGAAAACTGAGTTTTCTTGAGAGCTGCTTGGAAGCCTGATGGTGTGTGAAGTTAGTGAGCCAAATGAAGTTGTTCTCCCACAAGAACCACTCGGCTGATCCTTCTTCAATATGCCCTTCACCAACATGCAGTGTTTCCTTGATTGAATTAGCTCTCACACCAATATTTGCGTCTAGAGCCTTTGCATTGAGGGCTATCTGAAAACGGCTGTGGCGCTGAAGTTGCCTGTGAATGTGGAGTTGGTGGCATGTGAAACCCGCATGTGGAGCATTCGTTTGTGTGGGATGCTCTACCAGGTTCATTTCAGTCCTAGCCATACAAAGGGCACTAAGCATAGAGCGTGAAAACTGAGTTTTCTTGAGAGCTGCTTGGAAGCCTGATGGTGTGTGAAGTTAGTGAGCCAACTGGAGTTGTTCTCCCACAAGAACCACTCGGCTGATCCTTCTTCAATATGCCCTTCACCAACATGCAGTGTTTCCTTGATTGAATTAGCTTTCACACCAATATTTGCGTCTAGAGCCTTTGCATTGAGGGCTATCTGAAAACGGCTGTGGCGCTGAAGTTGCCTGTGAATGTGGAGTTGGTGGCATGTGAAACCCACATGTGGAGCATTCGTTTGTGTGGGATGCTCTACCAGGTTCATTCCTAGATAATGCACTCAAAGGGCACTAAGCATAGAGTGTGAAAACTGAGTTTCCTTGAGAGCTGCTTGGAAGCCTGATGGTGTGTGAAGTTAGTGAGCCAAATGGAATTGTTCTCCCACAAGAACCACTCGGCTGATCCTTCTTCAATATGCCCTTCACCAACATGCAGTGTTTCCTTGATTGAATTAGCTCTCACACCAATATTTGCGTCTAGAGCCTTTGCATTGAGGGCTATCTGAAAAGGGCTGTGGCGCTGAAGTTGCCTGTGAATGTGGAGTTGGTGGCATGTGAAACCCGCATGTGGAGCATTCGTTTGTGTGGGATGCTCTACCAGGTTCATTCCTAGATAATGCACTCAAAGGGCACTAAGCATAGAGTGTGAAAACTGAGTTTCCTTGAGAGCTGTTTGGAAGCCTGATGGTGTGTGAAGTTAGTGAGCCAAATGGAGTTGTTCTCCCACAAGAACCACTCGGCTGATCCTTCTTCAATATGCCCTTCACCAACATGCAGTGTTTCCTTGATTGAATTAGCTCTCACACCAATATTTGCGTCTAGAGCCTTTGCATTGAGGGCTATCTGAAAACGGCTGTGGCGCTGAAGTTGCCTGTGAATGTGGAGTTGGTGGCATGTGAAACCCGCATGTGGAGCATTCGTTTGTGTGGGATGCTCTACCAGGTTCATTCCTAGATAATGCACTCAAAGGGCACTAAGCATAGAGTGTGAAAACTGAGTTTCCTTGAGAGCTGTTTGGAAGCCTGATGGTGTGTGAAGTTAGTGAGCCAAATGGAGTTGTTCTCCCACAAGAACCACTCGGCTGATCCTTCTTCAATATGCCCTTCACCAACATGCAGTGTTTCCTTGATTGAATTAGCTCTCACACCAATATTTGCGTCTAGAGCCTTTGCATTGAGGGCTATCTGAAAACGGCTGCGGCACTGAAGTTGCCTGTGAATGTGGAGTTGGTGGCATGTGAAACCCGCATGTGGAGCATTCATTTGTGTGGGATGCTCTACCAGGTTCATTTCAGTCCTAGCCATACAAAGGGCACTAAGCATAGAGCGTGAAAACTGAGTTTCCTTGAGAGCTGCTTGGAAGCCTGATGGTGTGTGAAGTTAGTGAGCCAAATGGAGTTGTTCTCCCACAAGAACCACTCGGCTGATCCTTCTTCAATATGCCCTTCACCAACATGCAGTGTTTCCTTGATTGAATTAGCTCTCACACCAATATTTGCGTCTAGAGCCTTTGCATTGAGGGCTATCTGAAAACGGCTGTGGCGCTGAAGTTGCCTGTGAATGTGGAGTTGGTGGCATGTGAAACCCGCATGTGGAGCATTCGTTTGTGTGGGATGCTCTACCAGGTTCATTCCTAGATAATGCACTCAAAGGGCACTAAGCATAGAGTGTGAAAACTGAGTTTCCTTGAGAGCTGTTTGGAAGCCTGATGGTGTGTGAAGTTAGTGAGCCAAATGGAGTTGTTCTCCCACAAGAACCACTCGGCTGATCCTTCTTCAATATGCCCTTCACCAACATGCAGTGTTTCCTTGATTGAATTAGTTCTCACACCAATATTTGCGTCTAGAGCCTTTGCATTGAGGGCTATCTGAAAACGGCTGTGGCGCTGAAGTTGCCTGTGAATGTGGAGTTGGTGGCATGTGAAACCCGCATGTGGAGCATGCGTTTGTGTGGGATGCTCTACCAGGTTCATTTCAGTCCTAGCCATACAAAGGGCACTAAGCATAGAGCGTGAAAACTGAGTTTCCTTGAGAGCTGCTTGGAAGCCTGATGGTGTGTGAAGTTAGTGAGCCAAATGGAGTTGTTCTCCCACAAGAACCACTCGGCTGATCCTTCTTCAATATGCCCTTCACCAACATGCAGTGTTTCCTTGATTGAATTAGCTCTCACACCAATATTTGCGTCTAGAGCCTTTGCATTGAGGGCTATCTGAAAACGGCTGTGGCGCTGAAGTTGCCTGTGAATGTGGAGTTGGTGGCATGTGAAACCCACATGTGGAGCATTCGTTTGTGTGGGATGCTCTACCAGGTTCATTCCTAGATAATGCACTCAAAGGGCACTAAGCATAGAGTGTGAAAACTGAGTTTCCTTGAGAGCTGCTTGGAAGCCTGATGGTGTGTGAAGTTAGTGAGCCAAATGGAGTTGTTCTCCCACAAGAACCACTCGGCTGATCCTTCTTCAATATGCCCTTCACCAACATGCAGTGTTTCCTTGATTGAATTAGCTCTCACACCAATATTTGCGTCTAGAGCCTTTGCATTGAGGGCTATCTGAAAACGGCTGTGGCGCTGAAGTTGCCTGTGAATGTGGAGTTGGTGGCATGTGAAACCCGCATGTGGAGCATTCGTTTGTGTGGGATGCTCTACCAGGTTCATTTCAGTCCTAGCCATACAAAGGGCACTAAGCATAGAGCGTGAAAACTGAGTTTCCTTGAGAGCTGCTTGGAAGCCTGATGGTGTGTGAAGTTAGTGAGCCAAATGGAGTTGTTCTCCCACAAGAACCACTCGGCTGATCCTTCTTCAATATGCCCTTCACCAACATGCAGTGTTTCCTTGATTGAATTAGCTCTCACACCAATATTTGCGTCTAGAGCCTTTGCATTGAGGGCTATCTGAAAACGGCTGTGGCGCTGAAGTTGCCTGTGAATGTGGAGTTGGTGGCATGTGAAACCCGCATGTGGAGCATTCGTTTGTGTGGGATGCTCTACCAGGTTCATTTCAGTCCTAGCCATACAAAGGGCACTAAGCATAGAGCGTGAAAACTGAGTTTCCTTGAGAGCTGCTTGGAAGCCTGATGGTGTGTGAAGTTAGTGAGCCAACTGGAGTTGTTCTCCCACAAGAACCACTCGGCTGATCCTTCTTCAATATGCCCTTCACCAACATGCAGTGTTTCCTTGATTGAATTAGCTCTCACACCAATATTTGCGTCTAGAGCCTTTGCATTGAGGGCTATCTGAAAACGGCTGTGGCGCTGAAGTTGCCTGTGAATGTGGAGTTTTTGGCATGTGAAACCCACATGTGGAGCATTCGTTTGTGTGGGATGCTCTACCAGGTTCATTCCTAGATAATGCACTCAAAGGGCACTAAGCATAGAGTGTGAAAACTGAGTTTCCTTGAGAGCTGCTTGGAAGCCTGATGGTGTGTGAAGTTAGTGAGCCAAATGGAATTGTTCTCCCACAAGAACCACTCGGCTGATCCTTCTTCAATATGCCCTTCACCAACATGCAGTGTTTCCTTGATTGAATTAGCTCTCACACCAATATTTGCGTCTAGAGCCTTTGCATTGAGGGCTATCTGAAAACGGCTGTGGCGCTGAAGTTGCCTGTGAATGTGGAGTTGGTGGCATGTGAAACCCGCATGTGGAGCATTCGTTTGTGTGGGATGCTCTACCAGGTTCATTCCTAGATAATGCACTCAAAGGGCACTAAGCATAGAGTGTGAAAACTGAGTTTCCTTGAGAGCTGTTTGGAAGCCTGATGGTGTGTGAAGTTAGTGAGCCAAATGGAGTTGTTCTCCCACAAGAACCACTCGGCTGATCCTTCTTCAATATGCCCTTCACCAACATGCAGTGTTTCCTTGATTGAATTAGCTCTCACACCAATATTTGCGTCTAGAGCCTTTGCATTGAGGGCTATCTGAAAACGGCTGTGGCGCTGAAGTTGCCTGTGAATGTGGAGTTGGTGGCATGTGAAACCCGCATGTGGAGCATTCGTTTGTGTGGGATGCTCTACCAGGTTCATTCCTAGATAATGCACTCAAAGGGCACTAAGCATAGAGTGTGAAAACTGAGTTTCCTTGAGAGCTGTTTGGAAGCCTGATGGTGTGTGAAGTTAGTGAGCCAAATGGAGTTGTTCTCCCACAAGAACCACTCGGCTGATCCTTCTTCAATATGCCCTTCACCAACATGCAGTGTTTCCTTGATTGAATTAGTTCTCACACCAATATTTGCGTCTAGAGCCTTTGCATTGAGGGCTATCTGAAAACGGCTGTGGCGCTGAAGTTGCCTGTGAATGTGGAGTTGGTGGCATGTGAAACCCGCATGTGGAGCATGCGTTTGTGTGGGATGCTCTACCAGGTTCATTTCAGTCCTAGCCATACAAAGGGCACTAAGCATAGAGCGTGAAAACTGAGTTTCCTTGAGAGCTGCTTGGAAGCCTGATGGTGTGTGAAGTTAGTGAGCCAAATGGAGTTGTTCTCCCACAAGAACCACTCGGCTGATCCTTCTTCAATATGCCCTTCACCAACATGCAGTGTTTCCTTGATTGAATTAGCTCTCACACCAATATTTGCGTCTAGAGCCTTTGCATTGAGGGCTATCTGAAAACGGCTGTGGCGCTGAAGTTGCCTGTGAATGTGGAGTTGGTGGCATGTGAAACCCACATGTGGAGCATTCGTTTGTGTGGGATGCTCTACCAGGTTCATTCCTAGATAATGCACTCAAAGGGCACTAAGCATAGAGTGTGAAAACTGAGTTTCCTTGAGAGCTGCTTGGAAGCCTGATGGTGTGTGAAGTTAGTGAGCCAAATGGAGTTGTTCTCCCACAAGAACCACTCGGCTGATCCTTCTTCAATATGCCCTTCACCAACATGCAGTGTTTCCTTGATTGAATTAGCTCTCACACCAATATTTGCGTCTAGAGCCTTTGCATTGAGGGCTATCTGAAAACGGCTGTGGCGCTGAAGTTGCCTGTGAATGTGGAGTTGGTGGCATGTGAAACCCGCATGTGGAGCATTCGTTTGTGTGGGATGCTCTACCAGGTTCATTCCTAGATAATGCACTCAAAGGGCACTAAGCATAGAGTGTGAAAACTGAGTTTCCTTGAGAGCTGTTTGGAAGCCTGATGGTGTGTGAAGTTAGTGAGCCAAATGGAGTTGTTCTCCCACAAGAACCACTCGGCTGATCCTTCTTCAATATGCCCTTCACCAACATGCAGTGTTTCCTTGATTGAATTAGTTCTCACACCAATATTTGCGTCTAGAGCCTTTGCATTGAGGGCTATCTGAAAACGGCTGTGGCGCTGAAGTTGCCTGTGAATGTGGAGTTGGTGGCATGTGAAACCCGCATGTGGAGCATGCGTTTGTGTGGGATGCTCTACCAGGTTCATTTCAGTCCTAGCCATACAAAGGGCACTAAGCATAGAGCGTGAAAACTGAGTTTCCTTGAGAGCTGCTTGGAAGCCTGATGGTGTGTGAAGTTAGTGAGCCAAATGGAGTTGTTCTCCCACAAGAACCACTCGGCTGATCCTTCTTCAATATGCCCTTCACCAACATGCAGTGTTTCCTTGATTGAATTAGCTCTCACACCAATATTTGCGTCTAGAGCCTTTGCATTGAGGGCTATCTGAAAACGGCTGTGGCGCTGAAGTTGCCTGTGAATGTGGAGTTGGTGGCATGTGAAACCCACATGTGGAGCATTCGTTTGTGTGGGATGCTCTACCAGGTTCATTCCTAGATAATGCACTCAAAGGGCACTAAGCATAGAGTGTGAAAACTGAGTTTCCTTGAGAGCTGCTTGGAAGCCTGATGGTGTGTGAAGTTAGTGAGCCAAATGGAGTTGTTCTCCCACAAGAACCACTCGGCTGATCCTTCTTCAATATGCCCTTCACCAACATGCAGTGTTTCCTTGATTGAATTAGCTCTCACACCAATATTTGCGTCTAGAGCCTTTGCATTGAGGGCTATCTGAAAACGGCTGTGGCGCTGAAGTTGCCTGTGAATGTGGAGTTGGTGGCATGTGAAACCCGCATGTGGAGCATTCGTTTGTGTGGGATGCTCTACCAGGTTCATTTCAGTCCTAGCCATACAAAGGGCACTAAGCATAGAGCGTGAAAACTGAGTTTCCTTGAGAGCTGCTTGGAAGCCTGATGGTGTGTGAAGTTAGTGAGCCAAATGGAGTTGTTCTCCCACAAGAACCACTCGGCTGATCCTTCTTCAATATGCCCTTCACCAACATGCAGTGTTTCCTTGATTGAATTAGCTCTCACACCAATATTTGCGTCTAGAGCCTTTGCATTGAGGGCTATCTGAAAACGGCTGTGGCGCTGAAGTTGCCTGTGAATGTGGAGTTGGTGGCATGTGAAACCCGCATGTGGAGCATTCGTTTGTGTGGGATGCTCTACCAGGTTCATTCCTAGATAATGCACTCAAAGGGCACTAAGCATAGAGTGTGAAAACTGAGTTTCCTTGAGAGCTGCTTGGAAGCCTGATGGTGTGTGAAGTTAGTGAGCCAAATGGAGTTGTTCTCCCACAAGAACCACTCGGCTGATCCTTCTTCAATATGCCCTTCACCAACATGCAGTGTTTCCTTGATTGAATTAGCTCTCACACCAATATTTGCGTCTAGAGCCTTTGCATTGAGGGCTATCTGAAAACGGCTGTGGCGCTGAAGTTGCCTGTGAATGTGGAGTTGGTGGCATGTGAAACCCGCATGTGGAGCATTCGTTTGTGTGGGATGCTCTACCAGGTTCATTTCAGTCCTAGCCATACAAAGGGCACTAAGCATAGAGCGTGAAAACTGAGTTTCCTTGAGAGCTGCTTGGAAGCCTGATGGTGTGTGAAGTTAGTGAGCCAACTGGAGTTGTTCTCCCACAAGAACCACTCGGCTGATCCTTCTTCAATATGCCCTTCACCAACATGCAGTGTTTCCTTGATTGAATTAGCTCTCACACCAATATTTGCGTCTAGAGCCTTTGCATTGAGGGCTATCTGAAAACGGCTGTGGCGCTGAAGTTGCCTGTGAATGTGGAGTTGGTGGCATGTGAAACCCACATGTGGAGCATTCGTTTGTGTGGGATGCTCTACCAGGTTCATTCCTAGATAATGCACTCAAAGGGCACTAAGCATAGAGTGTGAAAACTGAGTTTCCTTGAGAGCTGCTTGGAAGCCTGATGGTGTGTGAAGTTAGTGAGCCAAATGGAATTGTTCTCCCACAAGAACCACTCGGCTGATCCTTCTTCAATATGCCCTTCACCAACATGCAGTGTTTCCTTGATTGAATTAGCTCTCACACCAATATTTGCGTCTAGAGCCTTTGCATTGAGGGCTATCTGAAAACGGCTGTGGCGCTGAAGTTGCCTGTGAATGTGGAGTTGGTGGCATGTGAAACCCGCATGTGGAGCATTCGTTTGTGTGGGATGCTCTACCAGGTTCATTCCTAGATAATGCACTCAAAGGGCACTAAGCATAGAGTGTGAAAACTGAGTTTCCTTGAGAGCTGTTTGGAAGCCTGATGGTGTGTGAAGTTAGTGAGCCAAATGGAGTTGTTCTCCCACAAGAACCACTCGGCTGATCCTTCTTCAATATGCCCTTCACCAACATGCAGTGTTTCCTTGATTGAATTAGCTCTCACACCAATATTTGCGTCTAGAGCCTTTGCATTGAGGGCTATCTGAAAACGGCTGTGGCGCTGAAGTTGCCTGTGAATGTGGAGTTGGTGGCATGTGAAACCCGCATGTGGAGCATTCGTTTGTGTGGGATGCTCTACCAGGTTCATTCCTAGATAATGCACTCAAAGGGCACTAAGCATAGAGTGTGAAAACTGAGTTTCCTTGAGAGCTGTTTGGAAGCCTGATGGTGTGTGAAGTTAGTGAGCCAAATGGAGTTGTTCTCCCACAAGAACCACTCGGCTGATCCTTCTTCAATATGCCCTTCACCAACATGCAGTGTTTCCTTGATTGAATTAGTTCTCACACCAATATTTGCGTCTAGAGCCTTTGCATTGAGGGCTATCTGAAAACGGCTGTGGCGCTGAAGTTGCCTGTGAATGTGGAGTTGGTGGCATGTGAAACCCGCATGTGGAGCATGCGTTTGTGTGGGATGCTCTACCAGGTTCATTTCAGTCCTAGCCATACAAAGGGCACTAAGCATAGAGCGTGAAAACTGAGTTTCCTTGAGAGCTGCTTGGAAGCCTGATGGTGTGTGAAGTTAGTGAGCCAAATGGAGTTGTTCTCCCACAAGAACCACTCGGCTGATCCTTCTTCAATATGCCCTTCACCAACATGCAGTGTTTCCTTGATTGAATTAGCTCTCACACCAATATTTGCGTCTAGAGCCTTTGCATTGAGGGCTATCTGAAAACGGCTGTGGCGCTGAAGTTGCCTGTGAATGTGGAGTTGGTGGCATGTGAAACCCGCATGTGGAGCATTCGTTTGTGTGGGATGCTCTACCAGGTTCATTTCATTCCTAGCCATACAAAGGGCACTAAGCATAGAGCGTGAAAACTGAGTTTCCTTGAGAGCTGCTTGGAAGCCTGATGGTGTGTGAAGTTAGTGAGCCAAATGGAGTTGTTCTCCCACAAGAACCACTCGGCTGATCCTTCTTCAATATGCCCTTCACCAACATGCAGTGTTTCCTTGATTGAATTAGCTCTCACACCAATATTTGCGTCTAGAGCCTTTGCATTGAGGGCTATCTGAAAACGGCTGTGGCGCTGAAGTTGCCTGTGAATGTGGAGTTGGTGGCATGTGAAACCCGCATGTGGAGCATTCGTTTGTGTGGGATGCTCTACCAGGTTCATTCCTAGATAATGCACTCAAAGGGCACTAAGCATAGAGTGTGGAAACTGAGTTTCCTTGAGAGCTGTTTGGAAGCCTGATGGTGTGTGAAGTTAGTGAGCCAAATGGAGTTGTTCTCCCACAAGAACCACTCGGCTGATCCTTCTTCAATATGCCCTTCACCAACATGCAGTGTTTCCTTGATTGAATTAGCTCTCACACCAATATTTGCGTCTAGAGCCTTTGCATTGAGGGCTATCTGAAAACGGCTGTGGCGCTGAAGTTGCCTGTGAATGTGGAGTTGGTGGCATGTGAAACCCGCATGTGGAGCATTCGTTTGTGTGGGATGCTCTACCAGGTTCATTCCTAGATAATGCACTCAAAGGGCACTAAGCATAGAGTGTGAAAACTGAGTTTCCTTGAGAGCTGCTTGGAAGCCTGATGGTGTGTGAAGTTAGTGAGCCAAATGGAGTTGTTCTCCCACAAGAACCACTCGGCTGATCCTTCTTCAATATGCCCTTCACCAACATGCAGTGTTTCCTTGATTGAATTAGCTCTCACACCAATATTTGCGTCTAGAGCCTTTGCATTGAGGGCTATCTGAAAACGGCTGTGGCGCTGAAGTTGCCTGTGAATGTGGAGTTGGTGGCATGTGAAACCCGCATGTGGAGCATTCGTTTGTGTGGGATGCTCTACCAGGTTCATTTCATTCCTAGCCATACAAAGGGCACTAAGCATAGAGCGTGAAAACTGAGTTTCCTTGAGAGCTGCTTGGAAGCCTGATGGTGTGTGAAGTTAGTGAGCCAAATGGAGTTGTTCTCCCACAAGAACCACTCGGCTGATCCTTCTTCAATATGCCCTTCACCAACATGCAGTGTTTCCTTGATTGAATTAGCTCTCACACCAATATTTGCGTCTAGAGCCTTTGCATTGAGGGCTATCTGAAAACGGCTGTGGCGCTGAAGTTGCCTGTGAATGTGGAGTTGGTGGCATGTGAAACCCGCATGTGGAGCATTCGTTTGTGTGGGATGCTCTACCAGGTTCATTCCTAGATAATGCACTCAAAGGGCACTAAGCATAGAGTGTGGAAACTGAGTTTCCTTGAGAGCTGTTTGGAAGCCTGATGGTGTGTGAAGTTAGTGAGCCAAATGGAGTTGTTCTCCCACAAGAACCACTCGGCTGATCCTTCTTCAATATGCCCTTCACCAACATGCAGTGTTTCCTTGATTGAATTAGCTCTCACACCAATATTTGCGTCTAGAGCCTTTGCATTGAGGGCTATCTGAAAACGGCTGTGGCGCTGAAGTTGCCTGTGAATGTGGAGTTGGTGGCATGTGAAACCCGCATGTGGAGCATTCGTTTGTGTGGGATGCTCTACCAGGTTCATTCCTAGATAATGCACTCAAAGGGCACTAAGCATAGAGTGTGAAAACTGAGTTTCCTTGAGAGCTGCTTGGAAGCCTGATGGTGTGTGAAGTTAGTGAGCCAAATGGAGTTGTTCTCCCACAAGAACCACTCGGCTGATCCTTCTTCAATATGCCCTTCACTAACATGCAGTGTTTCCTTGATTGAATTAGCTCTCACACCAATATTTGCGTCTAGAGCCTTTGCATTGAGGGCTATCTGAAAAGGGCTGTGGCGCTGAAGTTGCCTGTGAATGTGGAGTTGGTGGCATGTGAAACCCGCATGTGGAGCATTCGTTTTTGTGGGATGCTCTACCAGGTTCATTCCTAGATAATGCACTCAAAGGGCACTAAGCATAGAGTGTGAAAACTGAGTTTCCTTGAGAGCTGCTTGGAAGCCTGATGGTGTGTGAAGTTAGTGAGCCAAATGGAGTTGTTCTCCCACAAGAACCACTCGGCTGATCCTTCTTCAATATGCCCTTCACCAACATGCAGTGTTTCCTTGATTGAATTAGCTCTCACACCAATATTTGCGTCTAGAGCCTTTGCATTGAGGGCTATCTGAAAACGGCTGTGGCGCTGAAGTTGCCTGTGAATGTGGAGTTGGTGGCATGTGAAACCCGCATGTGGAGCATTCGTTTGTGTGGGATGCTCTACCAGGTTCATTCCTAGATAATGCACTCAAAGGGCACTAAGCATAGAGTGTGAAAACTGAGTTTTCTTGAGAGCTGCTTGGAAGCCTGATGGTGTGTGAAGTTAGTGAGCCAAATGAAGTTGTTCTCCCACAAGAACCACTCGGCTGATCCTTCTTCAATATGCCCTTCACCAACATGCAGTGTTTCCTTGATTGAATTAGCTCTCACACCAATATTTGCGTCTAGAGCCTTTGCATTGAGGGCTATCTGAAAACGGCTGTGGCGCTGAAGTTGCCTGTGAATGTGGAGTTGGTGGCATGTGAAACCCGCATGTGGAGCATTCGTTTGTGTGGGATGCTCTACCAGGTTCATTTCAGTCCTAGCCATACAAAGGGCACTAAGCATAGAGCGTGAAAACTGAGTTTTCTTGAGAGCTGCTTGGAAGCCTGATGGTGTGTGAAGTTAGTGAGCCAACTGGAGTTGTTCTCCCACAAGAACCACTCGGCTGATCCTTCTTCAATATGCCCTTCACCAACATGCAGTGTTTCCTTGATTGAATTAGCTCTCACACCAATATTTGCGTCTAGAGCCTTTGCATTGAGGGCTATCTGAAAACGGCTGTGGCGCTGAAGTTGCCTGTGAATGTGGAGTTGGTGGCATGTGAAACCCACATGTGGAGCATTCGTTTGTGTGGGATGCTCTACCAGGTTCATTCCTAGATAATGCACTCAAAGGGCACTAAGCATAGAGTGTGAAAACTGAGTTTCCTTGAGAGCTGCTTGGAAGCCTGATGGTGTGTGAAGTTAGTGAGCCAAATGGAATTGTTCTCCCACAAGAACCACTCGGCTGATTCTTCTTCAATATGCCCTTCACCAACATGCAGTGTTTCCTTGATTGAATTAGCTCTCACACCAATATTTGCGTCTAGAGCCTTTGCATTGAGGGCTATCTGAAAAGGGCTGTGGCGCTGAAGTTGCCTGTGAATGTGGAGTTGGTGGCATGTGAAACCCGCATGTGGAGCATTCGTTTGTGTGGGATGCTCTACCAGGTTCATTCCTAGATAATGCACTCAAAGGGCACTAAGCATAGAGTGTGAAAACTGAGTTTCCTTGAGAGCTGTTTGGAAGCCTGATGGTGTGTGAAGTTAGTGAGCCAAATGGAGTTGTTCTCCCACAAGAACCACTCGGCTGATCCTTCTTCAATATGCCCTTCACCAACATGCAGTGTTTCCTTGATTGAATTAGCTCTCACACCAATATTTGCGTCTAGAGCCTTTGCATTGAGGGCTATCTGAAAACGGCTGTGGCGCTGAAGTTGCCTGTGAATGTGGAGTTGGTGGCATGTGAAACCCGCATGTGGAGCATTCGTTTGTGTGGATGCTCTACCAGGTTCATTCCTAGATAATGCACTCAAAGGGCACTAAGCATAGAGTGTGAAAACTGAGTTTCCTTGAGAGCTGTTTGGAAGCCTGATGGTGTGTGAAGTTAGTGAGCCAAATGGAGTTGTTCTCCCACAAGAACCACTCGGCTGATCCTTCTTCAATATGCCCTTCACCAACATGCAGTGTTTCCTTGATTGAATTAGCTCTCACACCAATATTTGCGTCTAGAGCCTTTGCATTGAGGGCTATCTGAAAACGGCTGCGGCACTGAAGTTGCCTGTGAATGTGGAGTTGGTGGCATGTGAAACCCGCATGTGGAGCATTCATTTGTGTGGGATGCTCTACCAGGTTCATTTCAGTCCTAGCCATACAAAGGGCACTAAGCATAGAGCGTGAAAACTGAGTTTCCTTGAGAGCTGCTTGGAAGCCTGATGGTGTGTGAAGTTAGTGAGCCAAATGGAGTTGTTCTCCCACAAGAACCACTCGGCTGATCCTTCTTCAATATGCCCTTCACCAACATGCAGTGTTTCCTTGATTGAATTAGCTCTCACACCAATATTTGCGTCTAGAGCCTTTGCATTGAGGGCTATCTGAAAACGGCTGTGGCGCTGAAGTTGCCTGTGAATGTGGAGTTGGTGGCATGTGAAACCCGCATGTGGAGCATTCGTTTGTGTGGGATGCTCTACCAGGTTCATTCCTAGATAATGCACTCAAAGGGCACTAAGCATAGAGTGTGAAAACTGAGTTTCCTTGAGAGCTGTTTGGAAGCCTGATGGTGTGTGAAGTTAGTGAGCCAAATGGAGTTGTTCTCCCACAAGAACCACTCGGCTGATCCTTCTTCAATATGCCCTTCACCAACATGCAGTGTTTCCTTGATTGAATTAGTTCTCACACCAATATTTGCGTCTAGAGCCTTTGCATTGAGGGCTATCTGAAAACGGCTGTGGCGCTGAAGTTACCTGTGAATGTGGAGTTGGTGGCATGTGAAACCCGCATGTGGAGCATGCGTTTGTGTGGGATGCTCTACCAGGTTCATTTCAGTCCTAGCCATACAAAGGGCACTAAGCATAGAGCGTGAAAACTGAGTTTCCTTGAGAGCTGCTTGGAAGCCTGATGGTGTGTGAAGTTAGTGAGCCAAATGGAGTTGTTCTCCCACAAGAACCACTCGGCTGATCCTTCTTCAATATGCCCTTCACCAACATGCAGTGTTTCCTTGATTGAATTAGCTCTCACACCAATATTTGCGTCTAGAGCCTTTGCATTGAGGGCTATCTGAAAACGGCTGTGGCGCTGAAGTTGCCTGTGAATGTGGAGTTGGTGGCATGTGAAACCCGCATGTGGAGCATTCGTTTGTGTGGGATGCTCTACCAGGTTCATTCCTAGATAATGCACTCAAAGGGCACTAAGCATAGAGTGTGAAAACTGAGTTTCCTTGAGAGCTGCTTGGAAGCCTGATGGTGTGTGAAGTTAGTGAGCCAAATGGAGTTGTTCTCCCACAAGAACCACTCGGCTGATCCTTCTTCAATATGCCCTTCACCAACATGCAGTGTTTCCTTGATTGAATTAGCTCTCACACCAATATTTGCGTCTAGAGCCTTTGCATTGAGGGCTATCTGAAAACGGCTGTGGCGCTGAAGTTGCCTGTGAATGTGGAGTTGGTGGCATGTGAAACCCGCATGTGGAGCATTCGTTTGTGTGGGATGCTCTACCAGGTTCATTTCAGTCCTAGCCATACAAAGGGCACTAAGCATAGAGCGTGAAAACTGAGTTTCCTTGAGAGCTGCTTGGAAGCCTGATGGTGTGTGAAGTTAGTGAGCCAACTGGAGTTGTTCTCCCACAAGAACCACTCGGCTGATCCTTCTTCAATATGCCCTTCACCAACATGCAATGGTTCCTTGATTGAATTAGCTCTCACACCAATATTTGCGTCTAGAGCCTTTGCATTGAGGGCTATCTGAAAACGGCTGTGGCGCTGAAGTTGCCTGTGAATGTGGAGTTGGTGGCATGTGAAACCCACATGTGGAGCATTCGTTTGTGTGGGATGCTCTACCAGGTTCATTCCTAGATAATGCACTCAAAGGGCACTAAGCATAGAGTGTGAAAACTGAGTTTCCTTGAGAG
>NW_026700904.1:0-31552 GCF_030435755.1 Ochotona princeps
TTTTCACACTCTATGCTTAGTGCTCTTTGAGTGCATTATCTAGGAATGAACCTGGTAGAGCATCCCACACAAACGAATGCTCCACATGCGGGTTTCACATGCCACCAACTCCACATTCACAGGCAACTTCAGCGCCACAGCCATTTCAGATAGCCCTCAATGCAAAGGATCTAGACGTAAATATTGGTGTGAGAGCTAATTCAATCAAGGAAACACTGCATGTTGGTGAAGGGCATATTGAAGAAGGATCAGCCGAGTGGTTCTTGTGGGAGAACAACTCCATTTGGCTCACTAACTTCACACACCATCAGGCTTCCAAGCAGCTCTCAAGGAAACTCAGTTTTCACACTCTGTGCTTAGTGCTCTCTGTGTGCGTAGGACTGAAATGAAGCTTGGTCAGCATCCCACACAAACGAATGCTCCACATGCGGGTTTCACATGCCACCAACTCCACATTCACAGGCAACTTCAGCGCCACAGCCGTTTTCCGATAGCCCTCAATGCAAAGGCTCTAGACGCAAATATTGGTGTGAGAGCTAATTCAATCAAGGAAACACTGCATGTTGGTGAAGGGCATATTGAAGAAGGATCAGCGAGTGGTTCTTGTGGGAGAACAACTCCATTTGGCTCACTAACTTCACACACCATCAGGCTTCCAAGCAGCTCTCAAGGAAACTCAGTTTTCACACTCTATGCTTAGTGCCCTTTGAGTGCATTATCTAGGAATGAACCTGGTAGAGCATCCCACACAAACGAATGCTCCACATGCGGGTTTCACATGCCACCAACTCCACATTCACAGGCAACTTCAGCGCCACAGCCGTTTTCAGATAGCCCTCAATGCAAAGGCTCTAGACGCAAATATTGGTGTGAGAGCTAATTCAATCAAGGAAACACTGCATGTTGGTGAAGGGCATATTGAAGACGGATCAGCCGAGTGGTTCTTGTGGGAGAACAACTCCATTTGGCTCACTAACTTCACACACCATCAGGCTTCCAAGCAGCTCTCAAGGAAACTCAGTTTTCACACTCTGTGCTTAGTGCTCTTTGTGTGCCTAGGACTGAAATGATGCTTGGTAGAGCATCCCACACAAACGAATGCTCCACATGCGGGTTTCACATGCCACCAACTCCACATTCACAGGCAACTTCAGCGCCACAGCCGTTTTCAGATAGCCCTCAATGCAAAGGCTCTAGACGCAAATATTGGTGTGAGAGCTAATTCAATCAAGGAAACACTGCATGTTGGTGAAGGGCATATTGAAGAAGGATCAGCCGAGTGGTTCTTGTGGGAGAACAACTCCATTTGGCTCACTAACTTCACACACCATCAGGCTTCCAAGCAGCTCTCAAGGAAACTCAGTTTTCACACTCTATGCTTAGTGCCATTTCTTTGGCTAGGACTGAAATGAACCTGGTAGAGCATCCCACACAAACGAATGCTACACATGTGGGTTTCACATGCCACCAACTCCACATTCACAGGCAACTTCAGCGCCACAGCCGTTTTCAGATAGCCCTCAATGCAAAGGCTCTAGACGCAAATATTGGTGTGAGAGCTAATTCAATCAAGGAAACACTGCATGTTGGTGAAGGGCATATTGAAGAAGGATCAGCCGAGTGGTTCTTGTGGGAGAACAACTCCATTTGGCTCACTAACTTCACACACCATCAGGCTTCCAAGCAGCTCTCAAGGAAACTCAGTTTTCACACTCTATGCTTAGTGCCCTTTCTTTGGCTAGGACTGAAATGAACCTGGTAGAGCATCCAACACAAAGGAATGCTCCACATGCGGGTTTCACATGCCACCAACTCCACATTCACAGGCAACTTCAGTGCCACAGCCGTTTTCAGATAGCCCTCAATGCAAAGGCTCTAGACGCAAATATTGGTGTGAGAGCTAATTCAATCAAGGAAACACTGCATGTTGGTGAAGGGCATATTGAAGAAGGATCAGCCGAGTGGTTCTTGTGGGAGAACAACCTCCATTTGGCTCACTAACTTCACACACCATCAGGCTTCCAAGCAGCTCTCAAGGAAACTCAGTTTTCACACTCTATGCTTAGTGCCCTTTGAGTGCGTTATCTAGGAATGAACCTGGTAGAGCATCCCACACAAACGAATGCTCCACATGCGGGTTTCACATGCCACCAACTCCACATTCACAGGCAACTTCAGCGCCACAGCCGTTTTCAGATAGCCCTCAATGCAAAGGCTCTAGACGCAAATATTGGTGTGAGAGCTAATTCAATCAAGGAAACACTGCATGTTGGTGAAGGGCATATTGAAGAAGGATCAGCCGAGTGGTTCTTGTGGGAAAACAACTCCATTTGGCTCACTAACTTCACACACCATCAGGCTTCCAAGCAGCTGTCAAGGAAACTCAGTTTTCACACTCTATGCTTAGTGCCCTTTGTATGCCTAGGACTGAAATGAAGCTTGGTAGAGCATCCCACACAAACGAATGCTCCACATGCGGGTTTCACATGCTAACAACTCCACATTCACAGGCAACTTCAGCGCCACAGCCGTTTTCAGATAGCCCTCAATGCAAAGGCTCTAGACGCAAATATTGGTGTGAGAGCTAATTCAATCAAGGAAACACTGCATGTTGGTGAAGGGCATATTGAAGAAGGATCAGCCGAGTGGTTCTTGTGGGAGAACAACTCCATTTGGCTCACTAACTTCACACACCATCAGGCTTCCAAGCAGCTGTCAAGGAAACTCAGTTTTCACACTCTATGCTTAGTGCCCTTTGAGTGCATTATCTAGGAATGAACCTGGTAGAGCATCCCACACAAACGAATGCTCCACATGCGGGTTTCACATGCCACCAACTCCACATTCACAGGCAACTTCAGTGCCACAGCCGTTTTCAGATAGCCCTCAATGAAAAGGATCTAGAGGCAAATATTGGTGTGAGAGCTCATTCAATCAAGGAAACACTGCATGTTGGTGAAGGGCATATTGAAGAAGGATCAGCCGAGTGGTTCTTGTGGGAGAACAACTCCATTTGGCTCACTAACTTCACACACCATCAGGCTTCCAAGCAGCTCTCAAGGAAACTCAGTTTTCACACTCTATGCTTAGTGCTCTTTGTGTGCCTAGGACTGCAATGAAGCTTGGTCAGCATCCCACACAAACGAATGCTCCACATGCGGGTTTCACATGCCACCAACTCCACATTCACAGGCAACTTCAGCGCCACAGCCGTTTTCAGATAGCCCTCAATGCAAAGGCTCTAGACGCAAATATTGGTGTGAGAGCTAATTCAATCAAGGAAACACTGCATGTTGGTGAAGGGCATATTGAAGAAGGATCAGCCGAGTGGTTCTTGTGGGAGAACAACTCCATTTGGCTCACTAACTTCACACACCATCAGGCTTCCAAGCAGCTCTCAAGGAAACTCAGTTTTCACACTCTATGCTTAGTGCTCTTTGTGTGCCTAGGACTGCAATGAAGCTTGGTCAGCATCCCACACAAACGAATGCTCCACATGCGGGTTTCACATGCCACCAACTCCACATTCACAGGCAACTTCAGCGCCACAGCCGTTTTCAGATAGCCCTCAATGCAAAGGCTCTAGACGCAAATATTGGTGTGAGAGCTAATTCAATCAAGGAAACACTGCATGTTGGTGAAGGGCATATTGAAGAAGGATCAGCCGAGTGGTTCTTGTGGGAGAACAACTCCATTTGGCTCACTAACTTCACACACCATCAGGCTTCCAAGCAGCTCTCAAGGAAACTCAGTTTTCACACTCTATGTTTAGTGCCCTTTGAGTGCATTATCTAGGAATGAACCTGGTAGAGCATCCCCACACAAACGAATGCTCCACATGCGGGTTTCACATGCCACCAACTCCACATTCACCAGGCAACTTCAGCGCCACAGCCGTTTTCAGATAGCCCTCAATGAAAAGGATCTAGACGCAAATATTGGTGTGAGAGTTAATTCAATCAAGGAAACACTGCATGTTGGTGAAGGGCATATTGAAGAAGGATCAGCCGAGTGGTTCTTGTGGGAGAACAACTCCATTTGGCTCACTAACTTCACACACCATCAGGCTTCCGAGCAGCTCTCAAGGAAACTCAGTTTTCACACTCTATGCTTAGTGCCCTTTCTTTGTCTAGGACTGAAATGATCCTGGTAGAGCATCCAACACAAACGAATGCTCCACATGCGGGTTTCACATGCCACCAACTCCACATTCACAGGCAACTTCAGCGCCACAGCCGTTTTCAGATAGCCCTCAATGCAAAGGCTCTAGACGCAAATATTGGTGTGAGAGCTAATTCAATCAAGGAAACACTGCACGTTGGTGAAGGGCATATTGAAGAAGGATCAGCCGAGTGGTTCTTGTGGGAGAACAACTCCATTTGGCTCACTAACATCACACACCATCAGGCTTCCAAGCAGCTGTCAAGGAAACTCAGTTTTCACACTCTATGCTTAGTGCTCTTTGTGTGCCTAGGACTGAAATGAAGCTTGGTCAGCATCCCACACAAACGAATGCTCCACATGCGGGTTTCACATGCCACCAAACTCCACATTCACAGGCAACTTCAGCGCCACAGCCGTTTTCCGATAGCCCTCAATGCAAAGGCTCTAGACGCAAATATTGGTGTGAGAGCTAATTCAATCAAGGAAACACTGCATGTTGGTGAAGGGCATATTGAAGAAGGATCAGCCGAGTGGTTCTTGTGGGAGAACAACTCCATTTGGCTCACTAACTTCACACACCATCAGGCTTCCAAGCAGCTCTTAAGGAAACTCAGTTTTCACACTCTATGCTTAGTGCCCTTTCTTTGGCTAGGACTGAAATGAACCTGGTAGAGCATCCCACACAAACGAATGCTCCACATGCGGGTTTCACATGCCACCAACTCCACATTCACAGGCAACTTCAGCGCCACAGCCGTTTTCAGATAGCCCTCAATGCAAAGGCTCTAGATGCAAATATTGGTGTGAGAGATAATTCAATCAAGGAAACACTGCATGTTGGTGAAGGGCATATTGAAGAAGGATCAGCCGAGTGGTTCTTGTGGGAGAACAACTCCATTTGGCTCACTAACTTCATACACCATCAGGCTTCCAAGCAGCTCTCAAGGAAACTCAGTTTTCACACTCTATGCTTAGTGCCCTTTGAGTGCATTATCTAGGAATGAACCTGGTAGAGCATCCCACACAAACGAATGCTCCACATGCGGGTTTCACATGCCACCAACTCCACATTCACAGGCAACTTCAGCGCCACAGCCGTTTTCAGATAGCCCTCAATGCAAAGGCTCTAGACGCAAATATTGGTGTGAGAGCTAATTCAATCAAGGAAACACTGCATGTTGGTGAAGGGCATATTGAAGAAGGATCAGCCGAGTGGTTCTTGTGGGAGAACAACTCCATTTGGCTCACTAACTTCACACACCATCAGGCTTCCAAGCAGCTCTCAAGGAAACTCAGTTTTCACACTCTATGCTTAGTGCCCTTTCTTTGGCTAGGACTGAAATGAACCTGGTAGAGCATCCAACACAAAGGAATGCTCCACATGCGGGTTTCACATGCCACCAACTCCACATTCACAGGCAACTTCAGCGCCACAAGCCGTTTTCAGATAGCCCTCAATGCAAAGGCTCTAGACGCAAATATTGGTGTGAGAGCTAATTCAATCAAGGAAACACTGCATGTTGGTGAAGGGCATATTGAAGAAGGATCAGCCGAGTGGTTCTTGTGGGAGAACAACTCCATTTGGCTCACTAACTTCACACACCATCAGGCTTCCAAGCAGCTCTCAAGGAAACTCAGTTTTCACACTCTATGCTTAGTGCCCTTTGAGTGCATTATCTAGGAATGAACCTGGTAGAGCATCCCACACAAACGAATGCTCCACATGCGGGTTTCACATGCCACCAACTCCACATTCACAGGCAACTTCAGCGCCACAGCCGTTTTCAGATAGCCCTCAATGCAAAGGCTCTAGACGCAAATATTGGTGTGAGAGCTAATTCAATCAAGGAAACACTGCATGTTGGTGAAGGGCATATTGAAGAAGGATCAGCCGAGTGGTTCTTGTGGGAAAACAACTCCATTTGGCTCACTAACTTCACACACCATCAGGCTTCCAAGCAGCTGTCAAGGAAACTCAGTTTTCACACTCTATGCTTAGTGCCCTTTGTATGCCTAGGACTGAAATGAAGCTTGGTAGAGCATCCCACACAAACGAATGCTCCACATGCGGGTTTCACATGCTAACAACTCCACATTCACAGGCAACTTCAGCGCCACAGCCGTTTTCAGATAGCCCTCAATGCAAAGGCTCTAGACGCAAATATTGGTGTGGAGAGCTAATTCAATCAAGGAAACACTGCATGTTGGTGAAGGGCATATTGAAGAAGGATCAGCCGAGTGGTTCTTGTGGGAGAACAACTCCATTTGGCTCACTAACTTCACACACCATCAGGCTTCCAAGCAGCTGTCAAGGAAACTCAGTTTTCACACTCTATGCTTAGTGCCCTTTGAGTGCATTATCTAGGAATGAACCTGGTAGAGCATCCCACACAAACGAATGCTCCACATGCGGGTTTCACATGCCACCAACTCCACATTCACAGGCAACTTCAGTGCCACAGCCGTTTTCAGATAGCCCTCAATGAAAAGGATCTAGAGGCAAATATTGGTGTGAGAGCTCATTCAATCAAGGAAACACTGCATGTTGGTGAAGGGCATATTGAAGAAGGATCAGCCGAGTGGTTCTTGTGGGAGAACAACTCCATTTGGCTCACTAACTTCACACACCATCAGGCTTCCAAGCAGCTCTCAAGGAAACTCAGTTTTCACACTCTATGCTTAGTGCTCTTTGTGTGCCTAGGACTGCAATGAAGCTTGGTCAGCATCCCACACAAACGAATGCTCCACATGCGGGTTTCACATGCCACCAACTCCACATTCACAGGCAACTTCAGCGCCACAGCCGTTTTCAGATAGCCCTCAATGCAAAGGCTCTAGACGCAAATATTGGTGTGAGAGCTAATTCAATCAAGGAAACACTGCATGTTGGTGAAGGGCATATTGAAGAAGGATCAGCCGAGTGGTTCTTGTGGGAGAACAACTCCATTTGGCTCACTAACTTCACACACCATCAGGCTTCCAAGCAGCTCTCAAGGAAACTCAGTTTTCACACTCTATGCTTAGTGCTCTTTGTGTGCCTAGGACTGCAATGAAGCTTGGTCAGCATCCCACACAAACGAATGCTCCACATGCGGGTTTCACATGCCACCAACTCCACATTCACAGGCAACTTCAGCGCCACAGCCGTTTTCAGATAGCCCTCAATGCAAAGGCTCTAGACGCAAATATTGGTGTGAGAGCTCATTCAATCAAGGAAACACTGCATGTTGGTGAAGGGCATATTGAAGAAGGATCAGCCGAGTGGTTCTTGTGGGAGAACAACTCCATTTGGCTCACTAACTTCACACACCATCAGGCTTCCAAGCAGCTCTCAAGGAAACTCAGTTTTCACACTCTATGTTTAGTGCCCTTTGAGTGCATTATCTAGGAATGAACCTGGTAGAGCATCCCACACAAACGAATGCTCCACATGCGGGTTTCACATGCCACCAACTCCACATTCACAGGCAACTTCAGCGCCACAGCCGTTTTCAGATAGCCCTCAATGAAAAGGATCTAGACGCAAATATTGGTGTGAGAGTTAATTCAATCAAGGAAACACTGCATGTTGGTGAAGGGCATATTGAAGAAGGATCAGCCGAGTGGTTCTTGTGGGAGAACAACTCCATTTGGCTCACTAACTTCACACACCATCAGGCTTCCGAGCAGCTCTCAAGGAAACTCAGTTTTCACACTCTATGCTTAGTGCCCTTTCTTTGTCTAGGACTGAAATGATCCTGGTAGAGCATCCAACACAAACGAATGCTCCACATGCGGGTTTCACATGCCACCAACTCCACATTCACAGGCAACTTCAGCGCCACAGCCGTTTTCAGATAGCCCTCAATGCAAAGGCTCTAGACGCAAATATTGGTGTGAGAGCTAATTCAATCAAGGAAACACTGCACGTTGGTGAAGGGCATATTGAAGAAGGATCAGCCGAGTGGTTCTTGTGGGAGAACAACTCCATTTGGCTCACTAACATCACACACCATCAGGCTTCCAAGCAGCTGTCAAGGAAACTCAGTTTTCACACTCTATGCTTAGTGCTCTTTGTGTGCCTAGGACTGAAATGAAGCTTGGTCAGCATCCCACACAAACGAATGCTCCACATGCGGGTTTCACATGCCACCAACTCCACATTCACAGGCAACTTCAGCGCCACAGCCGTTTTCCGATAGCCCTCAATGCAAAGGCTCTAGACGCAAATATTGGTGTGAGAGCTAATTCAATCAAGGAAACACTGCATGTTGGTGAAGGGCATATTGAAGAAGGATCAGCCGAGTGGTTCTTGTGGGAGAACAACTCCATTTGGCTCACTAACTTCACACACCATCAGGCTTCCAAGCAGCTCTTAAGGAAACTCAGTTTTCACACTCTATGCTTAGTGCCCTTTCTTTGGCTAGGACTGAAATGAACCTGGTAGAGCATCCCACACAAACGAATGCTCCACATGCGGGTTTCACATGCCACCAACTCCACATTCACAGGCAACTTCAGCGCCACAGCCGTTTTCAGATAGCCCTCAATGCAAAGGCTCTAGATGCAAATATTGGTGTGAGAGCTAATTCAATCAAGGAAACACTGCATGTTGGTGAAGGGCATATTGAAGAAGGATCAGCCGAGTTGGTTCTTGTGGGAGAACAACTCCATTTGGCTCACTAACTTCATACACCATCAGGCTTCCAAGCAGCTCTCAAGGAAACTCAGTTTTCACACTCTATGCTTAGTGCCCTTTGAGTGCATTATCTAGGAATGAACCTGGTAGAGCATCCCACACAAACGAATGCTCCACATGCGGGTTTCACATGCCACCAACTCCACATTCACAGGCAACTTCAGCGCCACAGCCGTTTTCAGATAGCCCTTAATGCAAAGGCTCTAGACGCAAATATTGGTGTGAGAGCTAATTCAATCAAGGAAACACTGCATGTTGGTGAAGGGCATATTGAAGAAGGATCAGCCGAGTGGTTCTTGTGGGAGAACAACTCCATTTGGCTCACTAACTTCACACACCATCAGGCTTCCAAGCAGCTCTCAAGGAAACTCAGTTTTCACACTCTATGCTTAGTGCTCTTTGTGTGCCTAGGACTGAAATGATGCTTGGTCAGCATCCCACACAAACGAATGCTCCACATGCGGGTTTCACATGCCACCAACTCCACATTCACAGGCAACTTCAGCGCCACAGCCGTTTTCAGATAGCCCTCAATGCAAAGGCTCTAGACGCAAATATTGGTGTGAGAGCTAATTCAATCAAGGAAACACTGCATGTTGGTGAAGGGCATATTGAAGAAGGATCAGCCGAGTGGTTCTTGTGGAGAACAACTCCATTTGGCTCACTAACTTCACACACCATCAGGCTTCCAAGCAGCTCTCAAGGAAACTCAGTTTTCACACTCTATGCTTAGTGCCATTTCTTTGGCTAGGACTGAAATGAACCTGGTAGAGCATCCCACACACAAACGAATGCTCCACATGTGGGTTTCACATGCCACCAACTCCACATTCACAGGCAACTTCAGCGCCACAGCCGTTTTCAGATAGCCCTCAATGCAAAGGCTCTAGACGCAAATATTGGTGTGAGAGCTAATTCAATCAAGGAAACACTGCATGTTGGTGAAGGGCATATTGAAGAAGGATCAGCCGAGTGGTTCTTGTGGGAGAACAACTCCATTTGGCTCACTAACTTCACACACCATCAGGCTTCCAAGCAGCTCTCAAGGAAACTCAGTTTTCACAACTCTATGCTTAGTGCCCTTTCTTTGGCTAGGACTGAAATGAACCTGGTAGAGCATCCAACACAAAGGAATGCTCCACATGCGGGTTTCACATGCCACCAACTCCACATTCACAGGCAACTTCAGTGCCACAGCCGTTTTCAGATAGCCCTCAATGCAAAGGCTCTAGACGCAAATATTGGTGTGAGAGCTAATTCAATCAAGGAAACACTGCATGTTGGTGAAGGGCATATTGAAGAAGGATCAGCCGAGTGGTTCTTGTGGGAGAACAACTCCATTTGGCTCACTAACTTCACACACCATCAGGCTTCCAAGCAGCTCTCAAGGAAACTCAGTTTTCACACTCTATGCTTAGTGCCCTTTGAGGTGCATTATCTAGGAATGAACCTGGTAGAGCATCCCACACAAACGAATGCTCCACATGCGGGTTTCACATGCCACCAACTCCACATTCACAGGCAACTCAGCGCCACAGCCGTTTTCAGATAGCCCTCAATGCAAAGGCTCTAGACGCAAATATTGGTGTGAGAGCTAATTCAATCAAGGAAACACTGCATGATGGTGAAGGGCATATTGAAGAAGGATCAGCCGAGTGGTTCTTGTGGGAAAACAACTCCATTTGGCTCACTAACTTCACACACCATCAGGCTTCCAAGCAGCTGTCAAGGAAACTCAGTTTTCACACTCTATGCTTAGTGCCCTTTGTATGCCTAGGACTGAAATGAAGCTTGGTAGAGCATCCCACACAAACGAATGCTCCACATGCGGGTTTCACATGCTAACAACTCCACATTCACAGGCAACTTCAGCGCCACAGCCGTTTTCAGATAGCCCTCAATGCAAAGGCTCTAGACGCAAATATTGGTGTGAGAGCTAATTCAATCAAGGAAACACTGCATGTTGGTGAAGGGCATATTGAAGAAGGATCAGCCGAGTGGTTCTTGTGGGAGAACAACTCCATTTGGCTCACTAACTTCACACACCATCAGGCTTCCAAGCAGCTGTCAAGGAAACTCAGTTTTCACACTCTATGCTTAGTGCCCTTTGAGTGCATTATCTAGGAATGAACCTGGTAGAGCATCCCACACAAACGAATGCTCCACATGCGGGTTTCACATGCCACCAACTCCACATTCACAGGCAACTTCAGCGCCACAGCCGTTTTCAGATAGCCCTCAATGCAAAGGCTCTAGACGCAAATATTGGTGTGAGAGCTAATTCAATCAAGGAAACACTGCATGTTGGTGAAGGGCATATTGAAGAAGGATCAGCCGAGTGGTTCTTGTGGGAGAACAACTCCATTTGGCTCACTAACTTCACACACCATCAGGCTTCCAAGCAGCTCTCAAGGAAACTCAGTTTTCACACTCTATGCTTAGTGCTCTTTGTGTGCCTAGGACTGCAATGAAGCTTGGTCAGCATCCCACACAAACGAATGCTCCACATGCGGGTTTCACATGCCACCAACTCCACATTCACAGGCAACTTCAGCGCCACAGCCGTTTTCAGATAGCCCTCAATGCAAAGGCTCTAGACGCAAATATTGGTGTGAGAGCTAATTCAATCAAGGAAACACTGCATGTTGGTGAAGGGCATATTGAAGAAGGATCAGCCGAGTGGTTCTTGTGGGAGAACAACTCCATTTGGCTCACTAACTTCACACACCATCAGGCTTCCAAGCAGCTCTCAAGGAAACTCAGTTTTCACACTCTATGTTTAGTGCCCTTTGAGTGCATTATCTAGGAATGAACCTGGTAGAGCATCCCACACAAACGAATGCTCCACATGCGGGTTTCACATGCCACCAACTCCACATTCACAGGCAACTTCAGCGCCACAGCCGTTTTCAGATAGCCCTCAATGAAAAGGATCTAGACGCAAATATTGGTGTGAGAGTTAATTCAATCAAGGAAACACTGCATGTTGGTGAAGGGCATATTGAAGAAGGATCAGCCGAGTGGTTCTTGTGGGAGAACAACTCCATTTGGCTCACTAACTTCACACACCATCAGGCTTCCGAGCAGCTCTCAAGGAAACTCAGTTTTCACACTCTATGCTTAGTGCCCTTTCTTTGGCTAGGACTGAAATGATCCTGGTAGAGCATCCAACACAAACGAATGCTCCACATGCGGGTTTCACATGCCACCAACTCCACATTCACAGGCAACTTCAGCGCCACAGCCGTTTTCAGATAGCCCTCAATGCAAAGGCTCTAGACGCAAATATTGGTGTGAGAGCTAATTCAATCAAGGAAACACTGCACGTTGGTGAAGGGCATATTGAAGAAGGATCAGCCGAGTGGTTCTTGTGGGAGAACAACTCCATTTGGCTCACTAACATCACACACCATCAGGCTTCCAAGCAGCTCTCAAGGAAATTCAGTTTTCACACTCTATGCTTAGTGCTCTTTGTGTGCCTAGGACTGAAATGAAGCTTGGTCAGCATCCCACACAAACGAATGCTCCACATGCGGGTTTCACATGCCACCAACTCCACATTCACAGGCAACTTCAGCGCCACAGCCGTTTTCCGATAGCCCTCAATGCAAAGGCTCTAGACGCAAATATTGGTGTGAGAGCTAATTCAATCAAGGAAACACTGCATGTTGGTGAAGGGCATATTGAAGAAGGATCAGCCGAGTGGTTCTTGTGGGAGAACAACTCCATTTGGCTCACTAACTTCACACAGCCATCAGGCTTCCAAGCAGCTCTTAAGGAAACTCAGTTTTCACACTCTATGCTTAGTGCCCTTTCTTTGGCTAGGACTGAAATGAACCTGGTAGAGCATCCCACACAAACGAATGCTCCACATGCGGGTTTCACATGCCACCAACTCCACATTCACAGGCAACTTCAGCGCCACAGCCGTTTTCAGATAGCCCTCAATGCAAAGGCTCTAGATGCAAATATTGGTGTGAGAGCTAATTCAATCAAGGAAACACTGCATGTTGGTGAAGGGCATATTGAAGAAGGATCAGCCGAGTGGTTCTTGTGGGAGAACAACTCCATTTGGCTCACTAACTTCATACACCATCAGGCTTCCAAGCAGCTCTCAAGGAAACTCAGTTTTCACACTCTATGCTTAGTGCCCTTTGAGTGCATTATCTAGGAATGAACCTGGTAGAGCATCCCACACAAACGAATGCTCCACATGCGGGTTTCACATGCCACCAACTCCACATTCACAGGCAACTTCAGCGCCACAGCCGTTTTCAGATAGCCCTCAATGCAAAGGCTCTAGACGCAAATATTGGTGTGAGAGCTAATTCAATCAAGGAAACACTGCATGTTGGTGAAGGGCATATTGAAGAAGGATCAGCCGAGTGGTTCTTGTGGGGAGAACAACTCCATTTGGCTCACTAACTTCACACGACCATCAGGCTTCCAAGCAGCTCTCAAGGGAAACTCAGTTTTCACACTCTATGCTTAGTGCTCTTTGTGTGCCTAGGACTGAAATGATGCTTGGTCAGCATCCCACACAAACGAATGCTCCACATGCGGGTTTCACATGCCAACCAACTCCACATTCACAGGCAACTTCAGCGCCACAGCCGTTTTCAGATAGCCCTCAATGCAAAGGCTCTAGACGCAAATATTGGTGTGAGAGCTAATTCAATCAAGGAAACACTGCATGTTGGTGAAGGGCATATTGAAGAAGGATCAGCCGAGTGGTTCTTGTGGGAGAACAACTCCATTTGGCTCACTAACTTCACACACCATCAGGCTTCCAAGCAGCTCTCAAGGAAACTCAGTTTTCACACTCTATGCTTAGTGCCATTTCTTTGGCTAGGACTGAAATGAACCTGGTAGAGCATCCCACACAAACGAATGCTCCACATGTGGGTTTTCACATGCCACCAACTCCACATTCACAGGCAACTTCAGCGCCACAGCCGTTTTCAGATAGCCCTCAATGCAAAGGCTCTAGACGCAAATATTGGTGTGAGAGCTAATTCAATCAAGGAAACACTGCATGTTGGTGAAGGGCATATTGAAGAAGGATCAGCCGAGTGGTTCTTGTGGGAGAACAACTCCATTTGGCTCACTAACTTCACACACCATCAGGCTTCCAAGCAGCTCTCAAGGAAACTCAGTTTTTCACACTCTATGCTTAGTGCCCTTTCTTTGGCTAGGACTGAAATGAACCTGGTAGAGCATCCAACACAAAGGAATGCTCCACATGCGGGTTTCACATGCCACCAACTCCACATTCACAGGCAACTTCAGTGCCACAGCCGTTTTCAGATAGCCCTCAATGCAAAGGCTCTAGACGCAAAATATTGGTGTGAGAGCTAATTCAATCAAGGAAACACTGCATGTTGGTGAAGGGCATATTGAAGAAGGATCAGCCGAGTGGTTCTTGTGGGGAGAACAACTCCATTTGGCTCACTAACTTCACACACCATCAGGCTTCCAAGCAGCTCTCAAGGAAACTCAGTTTTCACACTCTATGCTTAGTGCCCTTTGAGTGCATTATCTAGGAATGAACCTGGTAGAGCATCCCACACAAACGAATGCTCCACATGCGGGTTTCACATGCCACCAACTCCACATTCACAGGCAACTTCAGCGCCACAGCCGTTTTCAGATAGCCCTCAATGCAAAGGCTCTAGACGCAAATATTGGTGTGAGAGCTAATTCAATCAAGGAAACATTGCATGATGGTGAAGGGCATATTGAAGAAGGATCAGCCGAGTGGTTCTTGTGGGAAAACAACTCCATTTGGCTCACTAACTTCACACACCATCAGGCTTCCAAGCAGCTGTCAAGGAAACTCAGTTTTCACACTCTATGCTTAGTGCCCTTTGTATGCCTAGGACTGAAATGAAGCTTGGTAGAGCATCCCACAGCTCCACATGCGGGTTTCACATGCTAACAACTCCACATTCACAGGCAACTTCAGCGCCACAGCCGTTTTCAGATAGCCCTCAATGCAAAGGCTCTAGACGCAAATATTGGTGTGAGAGCTAATTCAATCAAGGAAACACTGCATGTTGGTGAAGGGCATATTGAAGAAGGATCAGCCGAGTGGTTCTTGTGGGAGAACAACTCCATTTGGCTCACTAACTTCACACACCATCAGGCTTCCAAGCAGCTCTCAAGGAAACTCAGTTTTCACACTCTATGCTTAGTGCCCTTTGAGTGCATTATCTAGGAATGAACCTGGTAGAGCATCCCACACAAACGAATGCTCCACATGCGGGTTTCACATGCCACCAACTCCACATTCACAGGCAACTTCAGCGCCACAGCCGTTTTCAGATAGCCCTCAATGCAAAGGCTCTAGACGCAAATATTGGTGTGAGAGCTAATTCAATCAAGGAAACACTGCATGATGGTGAAGGGCATATTGAAGAAGGATCAGCCGAGTGGTTCTTGTGGGAAAACAACTCCATTTGGCTCACTAACTTCACACACCATCAGGCTTCCAAGCAGCTGTCAAGGAAACTCAGTTTTCACACTCTATGCTTAGTGCCCTTTGTATGCCTAGGACTGAAATGAAGCTTGGTAGAGCATCCCACACAAACGAATGCTCCACATGCGGGTTTCACATGCTAACAACTCCACATTCACAGGCAACTTCAGCGCCACAGCCGTTTTCAGATAGCCCTCAATGCAAAGGCTCTAGACGCAAATATTGGTGTGAGAGCTAATTCAATCAAGGAAACACTGCATGTTGGTGAAGGGCATATTGAAGAAGGATCAGCCGAGTGGTTCTTGTGGGAGAACAACTCCATTTGGCTCACTAACTTCACACACCATCAGGCTTCCAAGCAGCTGTCAAGGAAACTCAGTTTTCACACTCTATGCTTAGTGCCCTTTGAGTGCATTATCTAGGAATGAACCTGGTAGAGCATCCCACACAAACGAATGCTCCACATGCGGGTTTCACATGCCACCAACTCCACATTCACAGGCAACTTCAGCGCCACAGCCGTTTTCAGATAGCCCTCAATGCAAAGGCTCTAGACGCAAATATTGGTGTGAGAGCTAATTCAATCAAGGAAACACTGCATGTTGGTGAAGGGCATATTGAAGAAGGATCAGCCGAGTGGTTCTTGTGGGAGAACAACTCCATTTGGCTCACTAACTTCACACACCATCAGGCTTCCAAGCAGCTCTCAAGGAAACTCAGTTTTCACACTCTATGCTTAGTGCTCTTTGTGTGCCTAGGACTGCAATGAAGCTTGGTCAGCATCCCACACAAACGAATGCTCCACATGCGGGTTTCACATGCCACCAACTCCACATTCACAGGCAACTTCAGCGCCACAGCCGTTTTCAGATAGCCCTCAATGCAAAGGCTCTAGACGCAAATATTGGTGTGAGAGCTAATTCAATCAAGGAAACACTGCATGTTGGTGAAGGGCATATTGAAGAAGGATCAGCCGAGTGGTTCTTGTGGGAGAACAACTCCATTTGGCTCACTAACTTCACACACCATCAGGCTTCCAAGCAGCTCTCAAGGAAACTCAGTTTTCACACTCTATGTTTAGTGCCCTTTGAGTGCATTATCTAGGAATGAACCTGGTAGAGCATCCCACACAAACGAATGCTCCACATGCGGGTTTCACATGCCACCAACTCCACATTCACAGGCAACTTCAGCGCCACAGCCGTTTTCAGATAGCCCTCAATGAAAAGGATCTAGACGCAAATATTGGTGTGAGAGTTAATTCAATCAAGGAAACACTGCATGTTGGTGAAGGGCATATTGAAGAAGGATCAGCCGAGTGGTTCTTGTGGGAGAACAACTCCATTTGGCTCACTAACTTCACACACCATCAGGCTTCCGAGCAGCTCTCAAGGAAACTCAGTTTTCACACTCTATGCTTAGTGCCCTTTCTTTGGCTAGGACTGAAATGATCCTGGTAGAGCATCCAACACAAACGAATGCTCCACATGCGGGTTTCACATGCCACCAACTCCACATTCACAGGCAACTTCAGCGCCACAGCCGTTTTCAGATAGCCCTCAATGCAAAGGCTCTAGACGCAAATATTGGTGTGAGAGCTAATTCAATCAAGGAAACACTGCACGTTGGTGAAGGGCATATTGAAGAAGGATCAGCCGAGTGGTTCTTGTGGGAGAACAACTCCATTTGGCTCACTAACATCACACACCATCAGGCTTCCAAGCAGCTCTCAAGGAAATTCAGTTTTCACACTCTATGCTTAGTGCTCTTTGTGTGCCTAGGACTGAAATGAAGCTTGGTCAGCATCCCACACAAACGAATGCTCCACATGCGGGTTTCACATGCCACCAACTCCACATTCACAGGCAACTTCAGCGCCACAGCCGTTTTCCGATAGCCCTCAATGCAAAGGCTCTAGACGCAAATATTGGTGTGAGAGCTAATTCAATCAAGGAAACACTGCATGTTGGTGAAGGGCATATTGAAGAAGGATCAGCCGAGTGGTTCTTGTGGGAGAACAACTCCATTTGGCTCACTAACTTCACACACCATCAGGCTTCCAAGCAGCTCTCAAGGAAACTCAGTTTTCACACTCTATGCTTAGTGCCCTTTCTTTGGCTAGGACTGAAATGAACCTGGTAGAGCATCCCACACAAACGAATGCTCCACATGCGGGTTTCACATGCCACCAACTCCACATTCACAGGCAACTTCAGCGCCACAGCCGTTTTCAGATAGCCCTCAATGCAAAGGCTCTAGATGCAAATATTGGTGTGAGAGCTAATTCAATCAAGGAAACACTGCATGTTGGTGAAGGGCATATTGAAGAAGGATCAGCCGAGTGGTTCTTGTGGGAGAACAACTCCATTTGGCTCACTAACTTCATACACCATCAGGCTTCCAAGCAGCTCTCAAGGAAACTCAGTTTTCACACTCTATGCTTAGTGCCCTTTGAGTGCATTATCTAGGAATGAACCTGGTAGAGCATCCCACACAAACGAATGCTCCACATGCGGGTTTCACATGCCACCAACTCCACATTCACAGGCAACTTCAGCGCCACAGCCGTTTTCAGATAGCCCTCAATGCAAAGGCTCTAGACGCAAATATTGGTGTGAGAGCTAATTCAATCAAGGAAACACTGCATGTTGGTGAAGGGCATATTGAAGAAGGATCAGCCGAGTGGTTCTTGTGGGAGAACAACTCCATTTGGCTCACTAACTTCACACACCATCAGGCTTCCAAGCAGCTCTCAAGGAAACTCAGTTTTCACACTCTATGCTTAGTGCTCTTTGTGTGCCTAGGACTGAAATGATGCTTGGTCAGCATCCCACACAAACGAATGCTCCACATGCGGGTTTCACATGCCACCAACTCCACATTCACAGGCAACTTCAGCGCCACAGCCGTTTTCAGATAGCCCTCAATGCAAAGGCTCTAGACGCAAATATTGGTGTGAGAGCTAATTCAATCAAGGAAACACTGCATGTTGGTGAAGGGCATATTGAAGAAGGATCAGCCGAGTGGTTCTTGTGGGAGAACAACTCCATTTGGCTCACTAACTTCACACACCATCAGGCTTCCAAGCAGCTCTCAAGGAAACTCAGTTTTCACACTCTATGCTTAGTGCCATTTCTTTGGCTAGGACTGAAATGAACCTGGTAGAGCATCCCACACAAACGAATGCTCCACATGTGGGTTTCACATGCCACCAACTCCACATTCACAGGCAACTTCAGCGCCACAGCCGTTTTCAGATAGCCCTCAATGCAAAGGCTCTAGACGCAAATATTGGTGTGAGAGCTAATTCAATCAAGGAAACACTGCATGTTGGTGAAGGGCATATTGAAGAAGGATCAGCCGAGTGGTTCTTGTGGGAGAACAACTCCATTTGGCTCACTAACTTCACACACCATCAGGCTTCCAAGCAGCTCTCAAGGAAACTCAGTTTTCACACTCTATGCTTAGTGCCCTTTCTTTGGCTAGGACTGAAATGAACCTGGTAGAGCATCCAACACAAAGGAATGCTCCACATGCGGGTTTCACATGCCACCAACTCCACATTCACAGGCAACTTCAGTGCCACAGCCGTTTTCAGATAGCCCTCAATGCAAAGGCTCTAGACGCAAATATTGGTGTGAGAGCTAATTCAATCAAGGAAACACTGCATGTTGGTGAAGGGCATATTGAAGAAGGATCAGCCGAGTGGTTCTTGTGGGAGAACAACTCCATTTGGCTCACTAACTTCACACACCATCAGGCTTCCAAGCAGCTCTCAAGGAAACTCAGTTTTCACACTCTATGCTTAGTGCCCTTTGAGTGCATTATCTAGGAATGAACCTGGTAGAGCATCCCACACAAACGAATGCTCCACATGCGGGTTTCACATGCCACCAACTCCACATTCACAGGCAACTTCAGCGCCACAGCCGTTTTCAGATAGCCCTCAATGCAAAGGCTCTAGACGCAAATATTGGTGTGAGAGCTAATTCAATCAAGGAAACACTGCATGATGGTGAAGGGCATATTGAAGAAGGATCAGCCGAGTGGTTCTTGTGGGAAAACAACTCCATTTGGCTCACTAACTTCACACACCATCAGGCTTCCAAGCAGCTGTCAAGGAAACTCAGTTTTCACACTCTATGCTTAGTGCCCTTTGTATGCCTAGGACTGAAATGAAGCTTGGTAGAGCATCCCACACAAACGAATGCTCCACATGCGGGTTTCACATGCTAACAACTCCACATTCACAGGCAACTTCAGCGCCACAGCCGTTTTCAGATAGCCCTCAATGCAAAGGCTCTAGACGCAAATATTGGTGTGAGAGCTAATTCAATCAAGGAAACACTGCATGTTGGTGAAGGGCATATTGAAGAAGGATCAGCCGAGTGGTTCTTGTGGGAGAACAACTCCATTTGGCTCACTAACTTCACACACCATCAGGCTTCCAAGCAGCTGTCAAGGAAACTCAGTTTTCACACTCTATGCTTAGTGCCCTTTGAGTGCATTATCTAGGAATGAACCTGGTAGAGCATCCCACACAAACGAATGCTCCACATGCGGGTTTCACATGCCACCAACTCCACATTCACAGGCAACTTCAGCGCCACAGCCGTTTTCAGATAGCCCTCAATGCAAAGGCTCTAGACGCAAATATTGGTGTGAGAGCTAATTCAATCAAGGAAACACTGCATGTTGGTGAAGGGCATATTGAAGAAGGATCAGCCGAGTGGTTCTTGTGGGAGAACAACTCCATTTGGCTCACTAACTTCACACACCATCAGGCTTCCAAGCAGCTCTCAAGGAAACTCAGTTTTCACACTCTATGCTTAGTGCTCTTTGTGTGCCTAGGACTGCAATGAAGCTTGGTCAGCATCCCACACAAACGAATGCTCCACATGCGGGTTTCACATGCCACCAACTCCACATTCACAGGCAACTTCAGCGCCACAGCCGTTTTCAGATAGCCCTCAATGCAAAGGCTCTAGACGCAAATATTGGTGTGAGAGCTAATTCAATCAAGGAAACACTGCATGTTGGTGAAGGGCATATTGAAGAAGGATCAGCCGAGTGGTTCTTGTGGGAGAACAACTCCATTTGGCTCACTAACTTCACACACCATCAGGCTTCCAAGCAGCTCTCAAGGAAACTCAGTTTTCACACTCTATGTTTAGTGCCCTTTGAGTGCATTATCTAGGAATGAACCTGGTAGAGCATCCCACACAAACGAATGCTCCACATGCGGGTTTCACATGCCACCAACTCCACATTCACAGGCAACTTCAGCGCCACAGCCGTTTTCAGATAGCCCTCAATGAAAAGGATCTAGACGCAAATATTGGTGTGAGAGTTAATTCAATCAAGGAAACACTGCATGTTGGTGAAGGGCATATTGAAGAAGGATCAGCCGAGTGGTTCTTGTGGGAGAACAACTCCATTTGGCTCACTAACTTCACACACCATCAGGCTTCCGAGCAGCTCTCAAGGAAACTCAGTTTTCACACTCTATGCTTAGTGCCTTTTCTTTGGCTAGGACTGAAATGATCCTGGTAGAGCATCCAACACAAACGAATGCTCCACATGCGGGTTTCACATGCCACCAACTCCACATTCACAGGCAACTTCAGCGCCACAGCCGTTTTCAGATAGCCCTCAATGCAAAGGCTCTAGACGCAAATATTGGTGTGAGAGCTAATTCAATCAAGGAAACACTGCACGTTGGTGAAGGGCATATTGAAGAAGGATCAGCCGAGTGGTTCTTGTGGGAGAACAACTCCATTTGGCTCACTAACATCACACACCATCAGGCTTCCAAGCAGCTCTCAAGGAAACTCAGTTTTCACACTCTATGCTTAGTGCTCTTTGTGTGCCTAGGACTGAAATGAAGCTTGGTCAGCATCCCACAAAAACGAATGCTCCACATGCGGGTTTCACATGCCACCAACTCCACATTCACAGGCAACTTCAGCGCCACAGCCGTTTTCCGATAGCCCTCAATGCAAAGGCTCTAGACGCAAATATTGGTGTGAGAGCTAATTCAATCAAGGAAACACTGCATGTTGGTGAAGGGCATATTGAAGAAGGATCAGCCGAGTGGTTCTTGTGGGAAAACAACTCCATTTGGCTCACTAACTTCACACACCATCAGGCTTCCAAGCAGCTGTCAAGGAAACTCAGTTTTCACACTCTATGCTTAGTGCCCTTTGTATGCCTAGGACTGAAATGAAGCTTGGTAGAGCATCCCACACAAACGAATGCTCCACATGCGGGTTTCACATGCTAACAACTCCACATTCACAGGCAACTTCAGTGCCACAGCCGTTTTCAGATAGCCCTCAATGCAAAGGCTCTAGACGCAAATATTGGTGTGAGAGCTAATTCAATCAAGGAAACACTGCATGTTGGTGAAGGGCATATTGAAGAAGGATCAGCCGAGTGGTTCTTGTGGGAGAACAACTCCATTTGGCTCACTAACTTCACACACCATCAGGCTTCCAAGCAGCCGTCAAGGAAACTCAGTTTTCACACTCTATGCTTAGTGCCCTTTGAGTGCATTATCTAGGAATGAACCTGGTAGAGCATCCCACACAAACGAATGCTCCACATGCGGGTTTCACATGCCACCAACTCCACATTCACAGGCAACTTCAGTGCCACAGCCGTTTTCAGATAGCCCTCAATGAAAAGGATCTAGACGCAAATATTGGTGTGAGAGCTCATTCAATCAAGGAAACACTGCATGTTGGTGAAGGGCATATTGAAGAAGGATCAGCCGAGTGGTTCTTGTGGGAGAACAACTCCATTTGGCTCACTAACTTCACACACCATCAGGCTTCCAAGCAGCTCTCAAGGAAACTCAGTTTTCACACTCTATGCTTAGTGCTCTTTGTGTGCCTAGGACTGCAATGAAGCTTGGTCAGCATCCCACACAAACGAATGCTCCACATGCGGGTTTCACATGCCACCAACTCCACATTCACAGGCAACTTCAGCGCCACAGCCGTTTTCAGATAGCCCTCAATGCAAAGGCTCTAGACGCAAATATTGGTGTGAGAGCTAATTCAATCAAGGAAACACTGCATGTTGGTGAAGGGCATATTGAAGAAGGATCAGCCGAGTGGTTCTTGTGGGAGAACAACTCCATTTGGCTCACTAACTTCACACACCATCAGGCTTCCAAGCAGCTCTCAAGGAAACTCAGTTTTCACACTCTATGTTTAGTGCCCTTTGAGTGCATTATCTAGGAATGAACCTGGTAGAGCATCCCACACAAACGAATGCTCCACATGCGGGTTTCACATGCCACCAACTCCACATTCACAGGCAACTTCAGCGCCACAGCCGTTTTCAGATAGCCCTCAATGCAAAGGCTCTAGACGCAAATATTGGTGTGAGAGCTAATTCAATCAAGGAAACACTGCATGTTGGTGAAGGGCATATTGAAGAAGGATCAGCCGAGTGGTTCTTGTGGGAGAACAACTCCATTTGGCTCACTAACTTCACACACCATCAGGCTTCCAAGCAGCTCTCAAGGAAACTCAGCTTTCACACTCTATGCTTAGTGCTCTTTGTGTGCCTAGGACTGAAATGAAGCTTGGTCAGCATCCCACACAAACGAATGCTCCACATGCGGGTTTCACATGCCACCAACTCCACATTCACAGGCAACTTCAGCGCCACAGCCGTTTTCAGATAGCCCTCAATGCAAAGGCTCTAGACGCAAATATTGGTGTGAGAGCTAATTCAATCAAGGAAACACTGCATGTTGGTGAAGGGCATATTGAAGAAGGATCAGCCGAGTGCTTCTTGTGGGAGAACAACTCCATTTGGCTCACTAACTTCACACACCATCAGGCTTCCAAGCAGCTCTCAAGGAAACTCAGTTTTCACACTCTAGGCTTAGTGCCCTTTCTTTGGCTAGGACTGAAATGAACCTGGTAGAGCATCCCACACAAACGAATGCTCCACATGTGGGTTTCACATGCCACCAACTCCACATTCACAGGCAACTTCAGCGCCACAGCCGTTTTCAGATAGCCCTCAATGCAAAGGCTCTAGCCGCAAATATTGGTGTGAGAGCTAATTCAATCAAGGAAACACTGCATGTTGGTGAAGGGCATATTGAAGAAGGATCAGCCGAGTGGTTCTTGTGGGAGAACAACTCCATTTGGCTCACTAACTTCACACACCATCAGGCTGCCAAGAAGCTCTCAAGGAAACTCAGTTTTCACACTCTATGTTTAGTGCCCTTTGAGTGCATTATCTAGGAATGAACCTGGTAGAGCATCCCACACAAACGAATGCTCCACATGCGGGTTTCACATGCCACCAACTCCACATTCACAGGCAACTTCAGCACCACAGCCGTTTTCAGATAGCCCTCAATGCAAAGGCTCTAGATGCAAATATTGGTGTGAGAGTTAATTCAATCAAGGAAACACTGCATGTTGGTGAAGGGCATATTGAAGAAGGATCAGCCGAGTGGTTCTTGTGGGAGAACAACTCCATTTGGCTCACTAACTTCACACACCATCAGGCTTCCGAGCAGCTATCAAGGAAACTCAGTTTTCACACTCTATGCTTAGTGCCCTTTCTTTGGCTAGGACTGAAATGATCCTGGTAGAGCATCCAACACAAACGAATTCTCCACATGCGGGTTTCACATGCCACCAACTCCACATTCACAGGCAACTTCAGCGCCACAGCCGTTTTCAGATAGCCCTCAATGCAAAGGCTCTAGACGCAAATATTGGTGTGAGAGCTAATTCAATCAAGGAAACACTGCATGTTGGTGAAGGGCATATTGAAGAAGGATCAGCCGAGGGGTTCTTGTGGAGAACAACTCCATTTGGCTTCACTAACTTCACACACCATCAGGCTTCCAAGCAGCTCTCAAGGAAACTCAGCTTTCACACTCTATGCTTAGTGCTCTTTGTGTGCCTAGGACTGAAATGAAGCTTGGTCAGCATCCCACACAAACGAATGCTCCACATGCGGGTTTCACATGCCACCAACTCCACATTCACAGGCAACTTCAGCGCCACAGCCGTTTTCAGATAGCCCTCAATGCAAAGGCTCTAGACGCAAATATTGGTGTGAGAGCTAATTCAATCAAGGAAACACTGCATGTTGGTGAAGGGCATATTGAAGAAGGATCAGCCGAGTGGTTCTTGTGGGAGAACAACTCCATTTGGCTCACTAACTTCACACACCATCAGGCTTCCAAGCAGCTATCAAGGAAACTCAGTTTTCACACTCTATGCTTAGTGCCCTTTCTTTGGCTAGGACTGAAATGAACCTGGTAGAGCATCCCACACAAACGAATGCTCCACATGTGGGTTTCACATGCCACCAACTCCACATTCACAGCCAACTTCAGCGCCACAGCCGTTTTCAGATAGCCCTCAATGCAAAGGCTCTAGCCGCAAATATTGGTGTGAGAGCTAATTCAATCAAGGAAACACTGCATGTTGGTGAAGGGCATATTGAAGAAGGATCAGCCGAGTGGTTCTTGTGGGAGAACAACTCCATTTGGCTCACTAACTTCACACACCATCAGGCTTCCAAGCAGCTCTCAAGGAAACTCAGTTTTCACACTCTATGCTTAGTGCCCTTTGTATGCCTAGGACTGAAATGAAGCTTGGTCAGCATCCTACACAAACGAATGCTCCACATGCGGGTTTCACATGCCACCAAGTCCACATTCACAGGCAACTTCAGTGCCACAGCCATTTTCAGATAGCCCTCAATGCAAAGGCTCTAGACGCAAATATTGGTGTGAGAGCTAATTCAATCAAGGAAACACTGCATGTTGGTGAAGGGCATATTGAAGAAGGATCAGCCGAGTGGTTCTTGTGGGAGAACAACTCCATTTGGCTCACTAACTTCACACACCATCAGGCTTCCAAGCAGCTCTCAAGGAAACTCAGTTTTCACACTGTATGCTTAGTGCCCTTTGAGTGCATTATCTAGGAATGAACCTGGTAGAGCATCCCACACAAACGAATGCTCCACATGCGGGTTTCACATGCCACCAACTCCACATTCACAGGCAACTTCAGTGCCACAGCCGTTTTCAGATAGCCCTCAATGAAAAGGATCTAGACGCAAATATTGGTGTGAGAGCTCATTCAATCAAGGAAACACTGCACGTTGGTGAAGGGCATATTGAAGAAGGATCAGCCGAGTGGTTCTTGTGGGAGAACAACTCCATTTGGCTCACTAACTTCACACACCATCAGGCTTCCAAGCAGCTCTCAAGGAAACTCAGTTTTCATACTCTATGCTTAGTGCTCTTTGTGTGCCTAGGACTGCAATGAAGCTTGGTCAGCATCCCACACAAACGAATGCTCCACATGCGGGTTTCACATGCCACCAACTCCACATTCACAGGCAACTTCAGCGCCACAGCCGTTTTCAGATAGCCCTCAATGCAAAGGCTCTAGACGCAAATATTGGTGTGAGAGCTAATTCAATCAAGGAAACACTGCATGTTGGTGAAGGGCATATTGAAGAAGGATCAGCCGAGTGGTTCTTGTGGGAGAACAACTCCATTTGGCTCACTAACTTCACACACCATCAGGCTTCCAAGCAGCTCTCAAGGAAACTCAGTTTTCACACTCTATGCTTAGTGCTCTTTGTGTGCCTAGGACTGAAATGAAGTTTGGTCAGCATCCCACACAAACGAATGCTCCACATGCGGGTTTCACATGCCACCAACTCCACATTCACAGGCAACTTCAGCGCCACAGCCGTTTTCAGATAGCCCTCAATGCAAAGGCTCTAGACGCAAATATTGGTGTGAGAGCTAATTCAATCAAGGAAACACTGCATGTTGGTGAAGGGCATATTGAAGAAGGATCAGCCGAGTGGTTCTTGTGGGAGAACAACTCCATTTGGCTCACTAACTTCACACACCATCATTCTTCCAAGCAACTCTCAAGGAAACTCAGTTTTCACACTCTATGCTTAGTGCCCTTTGAGTGCATTATCTAGGAATGAACCTGGTAGAGCATCCCACACAAACGAATGCTCCACATGCGGGTTTCACATGCCACCAACTCCACATTCACAGGCAACTTCAGCGCCACAGCCGTTTTCAGATAGCCCTCAATGCAAAGGCTCTAGACGCAAATATTGGTGTGAGAGCTAATTCAATCAAGGAAACACTGCATGTTGGTGAAGGGCATATTGAAGAAGGATCAGCCGAGTGGTTCTTGTGGGAGAACAACTCCATTTGGCTCACTAACTTCACACACCATCAGGCTTCCAAGCAGCTCTCAAGGAAACTCAGTTTTCACACTCTAGGCTTAGTGCCCTTTCTTTGGCTAGGACTGAATGAACCTGGTAGAGCATCCCACACAAACGAATGCTCCACATGTGGGTTTCACATGCCACCAACTCCACATTCACAGGCAACTTCAGCGCCACAGCCGTTTTCAGATAGCCCTCAATGCAAAGGCTCTAGCCGCAAATATTGGTGTGAGAGCTAATTCAATCAAGGAAACACTGCATGTTGGTGAAGGGCATATTGAAGAAGGATCAGCCGAGTGGTTCTTGTGGGAGAACAACTCCATTTGGCTCACTAACTTCACACACCATCAGGCTTCAAGCAGCTCTCAAGGAAACTCAGTTTTCACACTCTATGCTTAGTGCCCTTTGTATGCCTAGGACTGAAATGAAGCTTGGTCAGCATCCCACACAAAGGAATGCTCCACATGCGGGTTTCACATGCCACCAAGTCCACATTCACAGGCAACTTCAGTGCCACAGCCATTTTCAGATAGCCCTCAATGCAAAGGCTCTAGACGCAAATATTGGTGTGAGAGCTAATTCAATCAAGGAAACACTGCATGTTGGTGAAGGGCATATTGAAGAAGGATCAGCCGAGTGGTTCTTGTGGGAGAACAACTCCATTTGGCTCACTAACTTCACACACCATCAGGCTTCCAAGCAGCTCTCAAGGAAACTCAGTTTTCACACTCTAGGCTTAGTGCCCTTTGAGTGCATTATCTAGGAATGAACCTGGTAGAGCATCCCACACAAACGAATGCTCCACATGCGGGTTTCACATGCCACCAACTCCACATTCACAGGCAACTTCAGTGCCACAGCCGTTTTCAGATAGCCCTCAATGAAAAGGATCTAGACGGAAATATTGGTGTGAGAGCTCATTCAATCAAGGAAACACTGCACGTTGGTGAAGGGCATATTGAAGAAGGATCAGCCGAGTGGTTCTTGTGGGAGAACAACTCCATTTGGCTCACTAACTTCACACACCATCAGGCTTCCAAGCAGCTCTCAAGGAAACTCAGCTTTCACACTCTATGCTTAGTGCTCTTTGTGTGCCTAGGACTGAAATGAAGCTTGGTCAGCATCCCACACAAACGAATGCTCCACATGCGGGTTTCACATGCCACCAACTCCACATTCACAGGCAACTTCAGCGCCACAGCCGTTTCAGATAGCCCTCAATGCAAAGGCTCTAGACGCAAATATTGGTGTGAGAGCTAATTCAATCAAGGAAACACTGCATGTTGGTGAAGGGCATATTGAAGAAGGATCAGCCGAGTGGTTCTTGTGGGAGAACAACTCCATTTGGCTCACTAACTTCACACACCATCAGGCTTCCAAGCAGCTCTCAAGGAAACTCAGTTTTCACACTCTATGCTTAGTGCTCTTTGTGTGCCTAGGACTGAAATGAAGCTTGGTCAGCATCCCACACAAACGAATGCTCCACATGCGGGTTTCACATGCCACCAACTCCACATTCACAGGCAACTTCAGCGCCACAGCCGTTTTCAGATAGCCCTCAATGCAAAGGCTCTAGACGCAAATATTGGTGTGAGAGCTAATTCAATTAAGGAAACACTGCATGTTGGTGAAGGGCATATTGAAGAAGGATCAGCCGAGTGGTTCTTGTGGGAGAACAACTCCATTTGCTCACTAACTTCACACACCATCATTCTTCCAAGCAGCTCTCAAGGAAACTCAGTTTTCACACTCTATGCTTAGTGCCCTTTGAGTGCATTATCTAGGAATGAACCTGGTAGAGCATCCCACACAAACGAATGCTCCACATGCGGGTTTCACATGCCACCAACTCCACATTCACAGGCAACTTCAGCGCCACAGCCGTTTTCAGATAGCCCTCAATGCAAAGGCTCTAGACGCAAATATTAGTGTGAGAGCTAATTCAATCAAGAAAACACTGCATGTTGGTGAAGGGCATATTGAAGAAGGATCAGCCGAGTGGTTCTTGTGGGAGAACAACTCCATTTGGCTCACTAACTTCACACACCATCAGGCTTCCGAGCAGCTATCAAGGAAACTCAGTTTTCACACTCTATGCTTAGTGCCCTTTCTTTGGCTAGGACTGAAATGATCCTGGTAGAGCATCCAACACAAACGAATGCTCCACATGCGGGTTTCACATGCCACCAACTCCACATTCACAGGCAACTTCAGCGCCACAGCCGTTTTCAGATAGCCCTCAATGCAAAGGCTCTAGACGCAAATATTGGTGTGAGAGCTAATTCAATCAAGGAAACACTGCATGTTGGTGAAGGGCATATTGAAGAAGGATCAGCCGAGTGGTTCTTGTGGGAGAACAACTCCATTTGGCTCACTAACTTCACACACCATCAGGCTTCCAAGCAGCTCTCAAGGAAACTCAGCATTCACACTCTATGCTTAGTGCTCTTTGTGTGCCTAGGACTGAAATGAAGCTTGGTCAGCATCCCACACAAACGAATGCTCCACATGCGGGTTTCACATGCCACCAACTCCACATTCACAGGCAACTTCAGCGCCACAGCCGTTTTCAGATAGCCCTCAATGCAAAGGCTCTAGACGCAAATATTGGTGTGAGAGCTAATTCAATCAAGGAAACACTGCATGTTGGTGAAGGGCATATTGAAGAAGGATCAGCCGAGTGGTTCTTGTGGGAGAACAACTCCATTTGGCTCACTAACTTCACACACCATCAGGCTTCCAAGCAGCTCTCAAGGAAACTCAGTTTTCACACTCTAGGCTTAGTGCCCTTTGAGTGCATTATCTAGGAATGAACCTGGTAGAGCATCCCACACAAACGAATGCTCCACATGCGGGTTTCACATGCCACCAACTCCACATTCACAGGCAACTTCAGTGCCACAGCCGTTTTCAGATAGCCCTCAATGAAAAGGATCTAGACGGAAATATTGGTGTGAGAGCTCATTCAATCAAGGAAACACTGCACGTTGGTGAAGGGCATATTGAAGAAGGATCAGCCGAGTGGTTCTTGTGGGAGAACAACTCCATTTGGCTCACTAACTTCACACACCATCAGGCTTCCAAGCAGCTCTCAAGTAAACTCAGCTTTCACACTCTATGCTTAGTGCTCTTTGTGTGCCTAGGACTGAAATGAAGCTTGGTCAGCATCCCACACAAACGAATGCTCCACATGCGGGTTTCACATGCCACCAACTCCACATTCACAGGCAACTTCAGCGCCACAGCCGTTTTCAGATAGCCCTCAATGCAAAGGCTCTAGACGCAAATATTGGTGTGAGAGCTAATTCAATCAAGGAAACACTGCATGTTGGTGAAGGGCATATTGAAGAAGGATCAGCCGAGTGGTTCTTGTGGGAGAACAACTCCATTTGGCTCACTAACTTCACACACCATCAGGCTTCCAAGCAGCTCTCAAGGAAACTCAGTTTTCACACTCTATGCTTAGTGCTCTTTGTGTGCCTAGGACTGAAATGAAGCTTGGTCAGCATCCCACACAAACGAATGCTCCACATGCGGGTTTCACATGCCACCAACTCCACATTCACAGGCAACTTCAGCGCCACAGCCGTTTTCAGATAGCCCTCAATGCAAAGGCTCTAGACGCAAATATTGGTGTGAGAGTTAATTCAATCAATTAAACACTGCATGTTGGTGAAGGGCATATTGAAGAAGGATCAGCCGAGTGGTTCTTGTGGGAGAACAACTCCATTTGGCTCACTAACTTCACACACCATCAGGCTTCCAAGCAGCTATCAAGGAAACTCAGTTTTCAGACTCTATGCTTAGTGCCCTTTCTTAGGCTAGGACTGAAATGAACCTGGTAGAGCATCCAACACAAACGAATGCTCCACATGCGGGTTTCACATGCCACCAACTCCACATTCACAGGCAACTTCAGCGCCACAGCCGTTTTCAGATAGCCCTCAATGCAAAGGCTCTAGACGCAAATATTGGTGTGAGAGCTAATTCAATCAAGGAAACACTGCATGTTGGTGAAGGGCATATTGAAGAAGGATCAGCCGAGTGGTTCTTGTGGGAGAACAACTCCATTTGGCTCACTAACTTCACACACCATCAGGCTTCCAAGCAGCTCTCAAGGAAACTCAGTTTTCACACTCTATGCTTAGTGCTCTTTGTGTTCCTAGGACTGAAATGAAGCTTGGTCAGCATCCCACACAAACGAATGCTCCACATGCGGGTTTCACATGCCACCAACTCCACATTCACAGGCAACTTCAGCGCCACAGCCGTTTTCAGATAGCCCTCAATGCAAAGGCTCTAGACGCAAATATTGGTGTGAGAGCTAATTCAATCAAGGAAACACTGCATGTTGGTGAAGGGCATATTGAAGAAGGATCAGCCGAGTGGTTCTTGTGGGAGAACAACTCCATTTGGCTCACTAACTTCACACACCATCAGGCTTCCAAGCAGCTCTCAAGGAAACTCAGTTTTCACACTCTAGGCTTAGTGCCCTTTCTTTGGCTAGGACTGAAATGAACCTGGTAGAGCATCCCACACAAACGAATGCTCCACATGTGGGTTTCACATGCCACCAACTCCACATTCACAGGCAACTTCAGCGCCACAGCCGTTTTCAGATAGCCCTCAATGCAAAGGCTCTAGACGCAAATATTGGTGTGAGAGCTAATTTAATCAAGGAAACACTGCATGTTGGTGAAGGGCATATTGAAGAAGGATCAGCCGAGTGGTTCTTGTGGGAGAACAACTCCATTTGGCTCACTAACTTCACACACCATCAGGCTTCCAAGCAGCTCTCAAGGAAACTCAGTTTTCACACTCTATGCTTAGTGCCCTTTGAGTGCATTATCTAGGAATGAACCTGGTAGAGCATCCCACAGAAACGAATGCTCCACATGCGGGTTTCACATGCCACCAACTCCACATTCACAGGCAACTTCAGCGCCACAGCCGTTTTCAGATAGACCTCAATGCAAAGA
>NW_026700905.1:0-78474 GCF_030435755.1 Ochotona princeps
GTGGGATGCTCTACCAGGTTCATTTCAGTCCTAACCATACAAAGGGCACTAAGCATAGAGTGTGAAAACTGAGTTTCCTTGAGAGCTGCTTGGAAGCCTGATGGTGTGTGAAGTTAGTGAGCCAAATGGAGTTGTTCTCCCACAAGAACCACTCGGCTGATCCTTCTTCAATATGCCCTTCACCAACATGCAGTGTTTCCTTGATTGAATTAGCTCTCACACCAATATTTGCGTCTAGAGCCTTTGCATGGAGGGCTATCTGAAAACGGCTGTGGCGCTGAAGTTGCCTGTGAATGTGGAGTTGGTGGCATGTGAAACCCGCATGTGGAGCATTCGTTTGTGTGGGATGCTCTACCAGGTTCATTTCAGTCCTAGCCAAAGAAAGGGCACTAAGCATAGAGTGTGAAAACTGAGTTTCCTTGAGAGCTGCTTGGAAGCCTGATGGTGTGTGAAGTTAGTGAGCCAAATGGAGTTGTTCTCCCACAAGAACCACTCGGCTGATCCTTCTTCAATATGCCCTTCACCAACATGCAGTGTTTCCTTGATTGAATTAGCTCTCACACCAATATTTGCGTCTAGAGCCTTTGCATTGAGGGCTATCTGAAAACGGCTGTGGCGCTGAAGTTGCCTGTGAATGTGGAGTTGGTGGCATGTGAAACCCGCATGTGGAGCATTCGTTTGTGTGGGATGCTGACCAAGCTTCATTTCAGTCCTAGGCACACAAAGAGCACTAAGCATAGAGTGTGAAAACTGAGTTTCCTTGAGAGCTGCTTGGAAGCCTGATGGTGTGTGAAGTTAGTGAGCCAAATGGAGTTGTTCTCCCACAAGAACCACTCGGCTGATCCTTCTTCAATATGCCCTTCACCAACATGCAGTGTTTCCTTGATTGAATTAGCTCTCACAACAATATTTGCGTCTAGAGCCTTTGCATTGAGGGCTATCTGAAAACGGCTGTGGCGCTGAAGTTGCCTGTGAATGTGGAGTTGGTGGCATGTGAAACCCGCATGTGGAGCATTCGTTTGTGTGGGATGCTGACCAAAATTCATTTCAGTCCAAAGCAAAGAAAGGGCACTAAGCATAGAGTGTGAAAACTGAGTTTCCTTGAGAGCTGCTTGGAAGCCTGATGGTGTGTGAAGTTAGTGAGCCAAATGGAGTTGTTCTCCCACAAGAACCACTCGACTGATCCTTCTTCAATATGCCCTTCACCAACATGCAGTGTTTCCTTGATTGAATTAGCTCTCACACCAATATTTGCGTCTAGAGCCTTTGCATTGAGGGCTATCTGAAAACGGCTGTGGCGCTGAAGTTGCCTGTGAACGTGGAGTTGGTGGCATGTGAAACCCGCATGTGGAGCATTCGTTTGTGTGGGATGCTGACCATGCTTCATTTCAGTCCTAGCCATACAAAGAGCACTAAGCATAGAGTGTGAAAACTGAGTTTCCTTGAGAGCTGCTTGGAAGCCTGATGGTGTGTGAAGTTAGTGAGCCAAATGGAGTTGTTCTCCCACAAGAACCACTCGGCTGATTCTTCTTCAATATGCCCTTCAACAACATGAAGTGTTTCCTTGATTAAATTAGCTCTCACACCAATATTTGCATCTAGAGCCTTTGCATTGAGGGCTATCTGAAAACGGCTGTGGCGCTGAAGTTGCCTGTGAATGTGGAGTTGGTGGCATGTGAAACCCGCATGTGGAGCATTCGTTTGTGTGGGATGCTCTACCAGGTTCATTTCAGTCATAGCCATACAAAGGGCACTAAGCATAGAGTGTGAAAACTGAGTTTCCTTGAGAGCTGCTTGGAAGCCTGATGGTGTGTGAAATTAGTGAGCCAAATGGAGTTGTTCTCCCACAAGAACCACTCGGCTGATCCTTCTTCAATATGCCCTTCACCAACATGCAGTGTTTCCTTGATTGAATTAGCTCTCACACCAATATTTGCGTCTAGAGCCTTTGCATTGAGGGCTATCTGAAAACGACTGTGGCGCTGAAGTTGCCTGTGAATGTGGAGTTGGTGGCATGTGAAACCCGCATGTGGAGCATTCGTTTGTGCGGGATGCTCTACCAGGTTCATTCCTAGATAATGCACTCTAAGGGCACTAAGCATAGAGTGTGAAAACTGAGTTTCCTTGAGAGCTGCTTGGAAGCCTGATGGCGTGTGAAGTTAGTGAGCCAAATGGAGTTGTTCTCCCACAAGAACCACTCGGCTGATCCTTCTTCAATATGCCCTTCACCAACATGCAGTGTTTCCTTGATTGAATTAGCTCTCACACCAATATTTGCGTCTAGAGCCTTTGCATTGAGGGCTATCTGAAAACGGCTGTGGCGCTGAAGTTGCCTGTGAATGTGGAGTTGGTGGCATGTGAAACCCGCATGTGGAGCATTCGTTTGTATGGGATGCTCTCCAAGCTTCATTTCAGTCCTAAGCACTCAAAGGGCACTAAGCATAGAGTGTGAAAACTGAGTTTCCTTGAGAGCTGCTTGGAAGCCTGATGGTGTGTGAAGTTAGTGAGCCAAATGGAGTTGTTCTCCCACAAGAACCACTCGGCTGATGCTTCTTCAATATGCCCTTCACCAACATGCAGTGTTTCCTTGATTGAATTAGCTCTCACACCAATATTTGCGTCTAGAGCCTTTGCATTGAGGGCTATCTGAAAACGGCTGTGGCGCTGAAGTTGCCTGTGAATGTGGAGTTGGTGGCATGTGAAACCCGCATGTGGAGCATTCGTTTGTGTGGGTTGCTCCACCAGGTTCATTTCAGTCCTAGCCATACAAAGGGCACTAAGCATAGAGTGTGAAAGCTGAGTTTCGTTGAGAGCTGCTTGGAAGCCTGATGGTGTGTGAAGTTAGTGAGCCAAATGGAGTTGTTCTCCCACAAGAACCACTCGGCTGATCCTTCTTCAATATGCCCTTCACCAACATGCAGTGTTTCCTTGATTGAATTAGCTCTCACACCAATATTTGCGTCTAGAGCCTTTGCATTGAGGGCTATCTGAAAACGGCTGTGGCGCTGAAGTTGCCTGTGAATGTGGAGTTGGTGGCATGTGAAACCCGCATGTGGAGCATTCGTTTGTGTGGGATGCTGACCAAGCTTCATTTCAGTCCTAGCCATACAAAGAGCACTAAGCATAGAGTGTGAAAACTGAGTTTCCTTGAGAGCTGCTTGGAAGCCTGATGGTGTGTGAAGTTAGTGAGCCAAATGGAGTTGTTCTCCCACAAGAACCACTCGGCTGATCCTTCTTCAATATGCCCTTCAACAACATGAAGTGTTTCCTTGATTAAATTAGCTCTCACACCAATATTTGCGTCTAGAGCCTTTGCTTTGAGGGCTATCTGAAAACGGCTGTGGCGCTGAAGTTGCCTGTGAATGTGGAGTTGGTGGCATGTGAAACCCGCATGTGGAGCATTCGTTTGTGTGGGATGCTCTACCAGGTTCATTCCTAGATAATGCACTCAAAGGGCACTAAGCATAGAGTGTGAAAACTGAGTTTCCTTGAGAGCTGCTTGGAAGCCTGATGGTGTGTGAAGTTAGTGAGCCAAATGGAGTTGTTCTCCCACAAGAACCACTCGGCTGATCCTTCTTCAATATGCCCTTCACCAACATGCAGTGTTTCCTTGATTGAATTAGCTCTCACACCAATATTTGCGTCTAGAGCCTTTGCATTGAGGGCTATCTGAAAACGGCTGTGGCGCTGAAGTTGCCTGTGAATGTGGAGTTGGTGGCATGTGAAACCCGCATGTGGAGCATTCGTTTGTGTGGGATGCTCTACCAGGTTCATTTCAGTCCTAGCAAAAGAAAGGGCACTAAGCATAGAGTGTGAAAACTGAGTTTCCTTGAGAGCTGCTTGGAAGCCTGATGGTGTGTGAAGTTAGTGAGCCAAATGGAGTTGTTCTCCCACAAGAACCACTCGGCTGATCCTTCTTCAATATGCCCTTCACCAACATGCAGTGTTTCCTTGATTGAATTAGCTCTCACACCAATATTTGCGTCTAGAGCCTTTGCATTGAGGGCTATCTGAAAACGGCTGTGGCGCTGAAGTTGCCTGTGAATGTGGAGTTGGTGGCATGTGAAACACGCATGTGGAGCATTCGTTTGTGTGGGATGCTCTACCAGGTTCATTCCTAAATAATGCACTCTAAGGGCACTAAGCATAGAGTGTGAAAACTGAGTTTCCTTGAGAGCTGCTTGGAAGCCTGATGGCGTGTGAAGTTAGTGAGCCAAATGGAGTTGTTCTCCCACAAGAACCACTCGGCTGATCCTTCTTCAATATGCCCTTCACCAACATGCAGTGTTTCCTTGATTGAATTAGCTCTCACACCAATATTTGCGTCTAGAGCCTTTGCATTGAGGGCTATCTGAAAACGGCTGTGGCGCTGAAGTTGCCTGTGAATGTGGAGTTGGTGGCATGTGAAACACGCATGTGGAGCATTCGTTTGTGTGGGATGCTCTACCAGGTTCATTCCTAGATAATGCACTCAAAGGGCACTAAGCATAGAGTGTGAAAACTGAGTTTCCTTGAGAGCTGCTTGGAAGCCTGATGGTGTGTGAAGTTAGTGAGCCAAATGGAGTTGTTCTCCCACAAGAACCACTCGTCTGATCCTTCTTCAATATGCCCTTCACCAACATGCAGTGTTTCCTTGATTGAATTAGCTCTCACACCAATATTTGCGTCTAGAGCCTTTGCATTGAGGGCTATCTGAAAACGGCTGTGGCGCTGAAGTTGCCTGTGAATGTGGAGTTGGTGGCATGTGAAACCCGCATGTGGAGCATTCGTTTGTGTGGGATGCTGACCAAGCTTCATTTCAGTCCCAGCCATACAAAGAGCACTAAGCATAGAGTGTGAAAACTGAGTTTCCTTGAGAGCTGCTTGGAAGCCTGATGGTGTGTGAAGTTAGTGAGCCAAATGGAGTTGTTCTCCCACAAGAACCACTCGGCTGATTTTTCTTCAATATGCCCTTCAACAACATGAAGTGTTTCCTTGATTAAATTAGCTCTCACACCAATATTTGCGTCTAGAGCCTTTGCTTTGAGGGCTATCTGAAAACGGCTGTGGCGCTGAAGTTGCCTGTGAATGTGGAGTTGGTGGCATGTGAAACCCGCATGTGGAGCATTCGTTTGTGTGGGATGCTCTACCAGGTTCATTCCTAGATAATGCACTCAAAGGGCACTAAGCATAGAGTGTGAAAACTGAGTTTCCTTGAGAGCTGCTTGGAAGCCTGATGGTGTGTGAAGTTAGTGAGCCAAATGGAGTTGTTCTCCCACAAGAACCACTCGGCTGATCCTTCTTCAATATGCCCTTCACCAACATGCAGTGTTTCCTTGATTGAATTAGCTCTCACACCAATATTTGCGTCTAGAGCCTTTGCATTGAGGGCTATCTGAAAACGGCTGTGGCGCTGAAGTTGCCTGTGAATGTGGAGTTGGTGGCATGTGAAACCCGCATGTGGAGCATTCGTTTGTGTGGGTTGCTCTACCAGGTTCATTTCAGTCCTAGCCATACAAAGGGCACTAAGCATAGAGTGTGAAAACTGAGTTTCCTTGAGAGCTGCTTGGAAGCCTGATGGTGTGTGAAGTTAGTGAGCCAAATGGAGTTGTTCTCCCACAAGAACCACTCGGCTGATGCTTCTTCAATATGCCCTTCACCAACATGCAGTGTTTCCTTGATTGAATTAGCTCTCACACCAATATTTGCGTCTAGAGCCTTTGCATTGAGGGCTATCTGAAAACGGCTGTGGCGCTGAAGTTGCCTGTGAATGTGGAGTTGGTGGCATGTGAAACCCGCATGTGGAGCATTTGTTTGTGTGGGATGCTCTACCAGGTTCATTCCTAGATAATGCACTCTAAGGGCACTAAGCATAGAGTGTGAAAACTGAGTTTCCTTGAGAGCTGCTTGGAAGCCTGATGGCGTGTGAAGTTAGTGAGCAAAATGGAGTTGTTCTCCCACAAGAACCACTCGGCTGATCCTTCTTCAATATGCCCTTCACCAACATGCAGTGTTTCCTTGATTGAATTAGCTCTCACACCAATATTTGCGTCTAGAGCCTTTGCATTGAGGGCTATCTGAAAACGGCTGTGGCGCTGAAGTTGCCTGTGAATGTGGAGTTGGTGGCATGTGAAACCCGCATGTGGAGCATTCGTTTGTGTGGGATGCTCTACCAGGTTCATTCCTAGATAAGGCATTCAAAAGGCACTAAACATAGAGTGTGAAAACTGAGTTTCCTTGAGAGCTGCTTGGAAGCCTGATGGTGTGTGAAGTTAGTGAGCCAAATGGAGTTGTTCTCCCACAAGAACCACTCGGCTGATCCTTCTTCAATATGCCCTTCACCAACATGCAGTGTTTCCTTGATTGAATTAGCTCTCACACCAATATTTGCGTCTAGAGCCTTTACATTGAGGGTTATCTGAAAACGGCTGTGGCGCTGAAGTTGCCTGTGAATGTGGAGTTGGTGGCATGTGAAACCCGCATGTGGAGCATTCGTTTGTGTGGGTTGCTCTACCAGGTTCATTTCAGTCATAGCCATACAAAGGGCACTAAGCATAGAGTGTGAAAACTGAGTTTCCTTGAGAGCTGCTTGGAAGCCTGATGGTGTGTGAAGTTAGTGAGCCAAATGGAGTTGTTCTCCCACAAGAACCAATCTGCTGATCCTTCTTCAATATGCCCTTCACCAACATGCAATGTTTCCTTGATTGAATTAGCTCTCACACCAATATTTGCGTCTAGAGCCTTTGCATTGAGGGCTATCTGAAAACGGCTGTGGCGCTGAAGTTGCCTGTGAATGTGGAGTTGGTGGCATGTGAAACCCGCATGTGGAGCATTCGTTTGTGTGGGATGCTCTACCAGGTTCATTCCTAGATAATGCACTCAAAGGGCACTAAGCATAGAGTGTGAAAACTGAGTTTCCTTGAGAGCTGCTTGGAAGCCTGATGGTGTGTGAAGTTAGTGAGCCAAATGGAGTTGTTCTCCCACAAGAACCACTCGGCTGATCCTTCTTCAATATGCCCTTCACCAACATGCAGTGTTTCCTTGATTGAATTAGCTCTCACACCAATATTTGCGTCTAGAGCCTTTGCATTGAGGGCTATCTGAAAACGGCTGTGGCGCTGAAGTTGCCTGTGAATGTGGAGTTGGTGGCATGTGAAACACGCATGTGGAGCATTCGTTTGTGTGGGATGCTCTACCAGGTTCATTTCAGTCCTAGCCATACAAAGGGCACTAAGCATAGAGTGTGAAAACTGAGTTTCCTTGAGAGCTGCTTGGAAGCCTGATGGTGTGTGAAGTTAGTGAGCCAAATGGAGTTGTTCTCCCACAAGAACCACTCGGCTGATCCTTCTTCAATATGCCCTTCACCAACATGCAGTGTTTCCTTGATTGAATTAGCTCTCACACCAATATTTGCGTCTAGAGCCTTTGCATTGAGGGCTATCTGAAAACGGCTGTGGCGCTGAAGTTGCCTGTGAATGTGGAGTTGGTGGCATGTGAAACCCGCATGTGGAGCATTCGTTTGTGTGGGTTGCTCTACCAGGTTCATTTCAGTCCTAGCCATACAAAGGGCACTAAGCATAGAGTGTGAAAACTGAGTTTCCTTGAGAGCTGCTTGGAAGCCTGATGGTGTGTGAAGTTAGTGAGCCAAATGGAGTTGTTCTCCCACAAGAACCACTCGGCTGATCCTTCTTCAATATGCCCTTCACCAACATGCAGTGTTTCCTTGATTGAATTAGCTCTCACACCAATATTTGCGTCTAGAGCCTTTGCATTGAGGGCTATCTGAAAACGGCAGTGGCGCTGAAGTTGCCTGTGAATGTGGAGTTGGTGGCATGTGAAACACGCATGTGGAGCATTCGTTTGTGTGGGATGCTCTACCAGGTTCATTTCAGTCCTAGCCATACAAAGGGCACTAAGCATAGAGTGTGAAAACTGAGTTTCCTTGAGAGCTGCTTGGAAGCCTGATGGTGTGTGAAGTTAGTGAGCCAAATGGAGTTGTTCTCCCACAAGAACCACTCGGCTGATCCTTCTTCAATATGCCCTTCACCAACATGCAGTGTTTCCTTGATTGAATTAGCTCTCACACCAATATTTGCGTCTAGAGCCTTTGCATTGAGGGCTATCTGAAAACGGCTGTGGCGCTGAAGTTGCCTGTGAATGTGGAGTTGGTGGCATGTGAAACCCGCATGTGGAGCATTCGTTTGTGTGGGATGCTCTACCAGGTTCATTCCTAGATAATGCACTCAAAGGGCACTAAGCATAGAGTGTGAAAACTGAGTTTCCTTGAGAGCTGCTTGGAAGCCTGATGGTGTGTGAAGTTAGTGAGCCAAATGGAGTTGTTCTCCCACAAGAACCACTCGGCTGATCCTTCTTCAATATGCCCTTCACCAACATGCAGTGTTTCCTTGATTGAATTAGCTCTCACACCAATATTTGCGTCTAGAGCCTTTGCATTGAGGGCTATCTGAAAACGGCTGTGGCGCTGAAGTTGCCTGTGAATGTGGAGTTGGTGGCATGTGAAACCCGCATGTGGAGCATTCGTTTGTGTGGGATGCTCTCCAAGCTTCATTTCAGTCCTAAGCACTCAAAGGGCACTAAGCATAGAGTGTGAAAACTGAGTTTCCTTGAGAGCTGCTTGGAAGCCTGATGGTGTGTGAAGTTAGTGAGCCAAATGGAGTTGTTCTCCCACAAGAACCACTCGGCTGATTCTTTTTCAATATGCCCTTCACCAACATGCAGTGTTTCCTTGATTGAATTAGCTCTCACACCAATATTTGCGTCTAGAGCCTTTGCATTGAGGGCTATCTGAAAACGGCTGTGGCGCTGAAGTTGCCTGTGAATGTGGAGTTGGTGGCATGTGAAACCCGCATGTGGAGCATTCGTTTGTGTGGGATGCTCTACCAGGTTCATTCCTAGATAATGCACTCTAAGGGCACTAAGCATAGAGTGTGAAAACTGAGTTTCCTTGAGAGCTGCTTGGAAGCCTGATGGCGTGTGAAGTTAGTGAGCCAAATGGAGTTGTTCTCCCACAAGAACCACTCGGCTGATCCTTCTTCAATATGCCCTTCACCAACATGCAGTGTTTCCTTGATTGAATTAGCTCTCACACCAATATTTGCGTCTAGAGCCTTTGCATTGAGGGCTATCTGAAAACGGCTGTGGCGCTGAAGTTGCCTGTGAATGTAGAGTTGGTGGCATGTGAAACCCGCATGTGGAGCATTCGTTTGTGTGGGATGCTGACCAAGCTTCATTTCAGTCCTAGGCACACAAAGAGCACTAAGCATAGAGTGTGAAAACTGAGTTTCCTTGAGAGCTGCTTGGAAGCCTGATGGTGTGTGAAGTTAGTGAGCCAAATGGAGTTGTTCTCCCACAAGAATCACTCGGCTGATTCTTCTTCAATATGCCCTTCACCAACATGCAGTGTTTCCTTGATTGAATTAGCTCTCACAACAATATTTGCGTCTAGAGCCTTTGCATTGAGGGCTATCTGAAAACGGCTGTGGCGCTGAAGTTGCCTGTGAATGTGGAGTTGGTGGCATGTGAAACCCGCATGTGGAGCATTCGTTTGTGTGGGATGCTGACCAAAATTCATTTCAGTCCAAAGCAAAGAAAGGGCACTAAGCATAGAGTGTGAAAACTGAGTTTCCTTGAGAGCTGCTTGGAAGCCTGATGGTGTGTGAAGTTAGTGAGCCAAATGGAGTTGTTCTCCCACAAGAACCACTCGACTGATCCTTCTTCAATATGCCCTTCACCAACATGCAGTGTTTCCTTGATTGAATTAGCTCTCACACCAATATTTGCGTCTAGAGCCTTTGCATTGAGGGCTATCTGAAAACGGCTGTGGCGCTGAAGTTGCCTGTGAATGTGGAGTTGGTGGCATGTGAAACCCGCATGTGGAGCATTCGTTTGTGTGGGATGCTGACCATGCTTCATTTCAGTCCTAGCCATACAAAGAGCACTAAGCATAGAGTGTGAAAACTGAGTTTCCTTGAGAGCTGCTTGGAAGCCTGATGGTGTGTGAAGTTAGTGAGCCAAATGGAGTTGTTCTCCCACAAGAACCACTCGGCTGATTCTTCTTCAATATGCCCTTCAACAACATGAAGTGTTTCCTTGATTAAATTAGTTCTCACACCAATATTTGCGTCTAGAGCCTTTGCATTGAGGGCTATCTGAAAACGGCTGTGGCGCTGAAGTTGCCTGTGAATGTGGAGTTGGTGGCATGTGAAACCCGCATGTGGAGCATTCGTTTGTGTGGGATGCTCTACCAGGTTCATTCCTAGATAATGCACTCAAAGGGCACTAAGCATAGAGTGTGAAAACTGAGTTTCCTTGAGAGCTGCTTGGAAGCCTGATGGTGTGTGAAGTTAGTGAGCCAAATGGAGTTGTTCTCCCACAAGAACCACTCGGCTGATCCTTCTTCAATATGCCCTTCACCAACATGCAGTGTTTCCTTGATTGAATTAGCTCTCACACCAATATTTGCGTCTAGAGCCTTTGCATTGAGGGCTATCTGAAAACGGCAGTGGCGCTGAAGTTGCCTGTGAATGTGGAGTTGGTGGCATGTGAAACCCGCATGTGGAGCATTCGTTTGTGTGGGATGCTCTACCAGGTTCATTTCAGTCCTAGCAAAAGAAAGGGCACTAAGCATAGAGTGTGAAAACTGAGTTTCCTTGAGAGCTGCTTGGAAGCCTGATGGTGTGTGAAGTTAGTGAGCCAAATGGAGTTGTTCTCCCACAAGAACCACTCGGCTGATCCTTCTTCAATATGCCCTTCACCAACATGCAGTGTTTCCTTGATTGAATTAGCTCTCACACCAATATTTGCGTCTAGAGCCTTTGCATTGAGGGCTATCTGAAAACGACTGTGGCGCTGAAGTTGCCTGTGAATGTGGAGTTGGTGGCATGTGAAACCCACATGTGGAGCATTCGTTTGTATGGGATGCTCTCCAAGCTTCATTTCAGTCCTAAGCACTCAAAGGGCACTAAGCATAGAGTGTGAAAACTGAGTTTCCTTGAGAGCTGCTTGGAAGCCTGATGGTGTGTGAAGTTAGTGAGCCAAATGGAGTTGTTCTCCCACAAGAACCACTCGGCTGATGCTTCTTCAATATGCCCTTCACCAACATGCAGTGTTTCCTTGATTGAATTAGCTCTCACACCAATATTTGCGTCTAGAGCCTTTGCATTGAGGGCTATCTGAAAACGGCTGTGGCGCTGAAGTTGCCTGTGAATGTGGAGTTGGTGGCATGTGAAACCCGCATGTGGAGCATTCGTTTGTGTGGGTTGCTCCACCAGGTTCATTTCAGTCCTAGCCATACAAAGGGCACTAAGCATAGAGTGTGAAAGCTGAGTTTCGTTGAGAGCTGCTTGGAAGCCTGATGGTGTGTGAAGTTAGTGAGCCAAATGGAGTTGTTCTCCCACAAGAACCACTCGGCTGATCCTTCTTCAATATGCCCTTCACCAACATGCAGTGTTTCCTTGATTGAATTAGCTCTCACACCAATATTTGCGTCTAGAGCCTTTGCATTGAGGGCTATCTGAAAACGGCTGTGGCGCTGAAGTTGCCTGTGAATGTGGAGTTGGTGGCATGTGAAACCCGCATGTGGAGCATTCGTTTGTGTGGGATGCTCTACCAGGTTCATTCCTAGATAATGCACTCAAAGGGCACTAAGCATAGAGTGTGAAAACTGAGTTTCCTTGAGAGCTGCTTGGAAGCCTGATGGTGTGTGAAGTTAGTGAGCCAAATGGAGTTGTTCTCCCACAAGAACCACTCGGCTGATCCTTCTTCAATATGCCCTTCTCCAACATGCAGTGTTTCCTTGATTGAATTAGCTCTCACACCAATATTTGCGTCTAGAGCCTTTGCATTGAGGGCTATCTGAAAACGGCTGTGGCGCTGAAGTTGCCTGTGAATGTGGAGTTGGTGGCATGTGAAACCCGCATGTGGAGCATTCGTTTGTGTGGGTTGCTCTACCAGGTTCATTTCAGTCCTAGCCATACAAAGGGCACTAAACATAGAGTGTGAAAACTGAGTTTCCTTGAGAGCTGCTTGGAAGCCTGATGGTGTGTGAAGTTAGTGAGCCAAATGGAGTTGTTCTCCCACAAGAACCACTCGGCTGATGCTTCTTCAATATGCCCTTCACCAACATGCAGTGTTTCCTTGATTGAATTAGCTCTCACACCAATATTTGCGTCTAGAGCCTTTGCATTGAGGGCTATCTGAAAACGGCTGTGGCGCTGAAGTTGCCTGTGAATGTGGAGTTGGTGGCATGTGAAACCCGCATGTGGAGCATTTGTTTGTGTGGGATGCTCTACCAGGTTCATTCCTAGATAATGCACTCTAAGGGCACTAAGCATAGAGTGTGAAAACTGAGTTTCCTTGAGAGCTGCTTGGAAGCCTGATGGCGTGTGAAGTTAGTGAGCCAAATGGAGTTGTTCTCCCACAAGAACCACTCGGCTGATCCTTCTTCAATATGCCCTTCACCAACATGCAGTGTTTCCTTGATTGAATTAGCTCTCACACCAATATTTGCGTCTAGAGCCTTTGCATTGAGGGCTATCTGAAAACGGCTGTGGCGCTGAAGTTGCCTGTGAATGTGGAGTTGGTGGCATGTGAAACCCGCATGTGGAGCATTCGTTTGTGTGGGATGCTCTACCAGGTTCATTCCTAGATAAGGCATTCAAAAGGCACTAAACATAGAGTGTGAAAACTGAGTTTCCTTGAGAGCTGCTTGGAAGCCTGATGGTGTGTGAAGTTAGTGAGCCAAATGGAGTTGTTCTCCCACAAGAACCACTCGGCTGATCCTTCTTCAATATGCCCTTCACCAACATGCAGTGTTTCCTTGATTGAATTAGCTCTCACACCAATATTTGCGTCTAGAGCCTTTACATTGAGGGTTATCTGAAAACGGCTGTGGCGCTGAAGTTGCCTGTGAATGTGGAGTTGGTGGCATGTGAAACCCGCATGTGGAGCATTCGTTTGTGTGGGTTGCTCTACCAGGTTCATTTCAGTCATAGCCATACAAAGGGCACTAAGCATAGAGTGTGAAAACTGAGTTTCCTTGAGAGCTGCTTGGAAGCCTGATGGTGTGTGAAGTTAGTGAGCCAAATGGAGTTGTTCTCCCACAAGAACCACTCGGCTGATCCTTCTTCAATATGCCCTTCACCAACATGCAGTGTTTCCTTGATTGAATTAGCTCTCACACCAATATTTGCGTCTAGAGCCTTTGCATTGAGGGCTATCTGAAAACGGCTGTGGCGCTGAAGTTGCCTGTGAATGTGGAGTTGGTGGCATGTGAAACACGCATGTGGAGCATTCGTTTGTGTGGGATGCTCTACCAGGTTCATTTCAGTCCTAGCCATACAAAGGGCACTAAGCATAGAGTGTGAAAACTGAGTTTCCTTGAGAGCTGCTTGGAAGCCTGATGGTGTGTGAAGTTAGTGAGCCAAATGGAGTTGTTCTCCCACAAGAACCACTCGGCTGATCCTTCTTCAATATGCCCTTCACCAACATGCAGTGTTTCCTTGATTGAATTAGCTCTCACACCAATATTTGCGTCTAGAGCCTTTGCATTGAGGGCTATCTGAAAACGGCTGTGGCGCTGAAGTTGCCTGTGAATGTGGAGTTGGTGGCATGTGAAACCCGCATGTGGAGCATTCGTTTGTGTGGGATGCTCTACCAGGTTCATTTCAGTCCTAGCCATACAAAGGGCACTAAGCATAGAGTGTGAAAACTGAGTTTCCTTGAGAGCTGCTTGGAAGCCTGATGGTGTGTGAAGTTAGTGAGCCAAATGGAGTTGTTCTCCCACAAGAACCACTCGGCTGATCCTTCTTCAATATGCCCTTCACCAACATGCAGTGTTTCCTTGATTGAATTAGCTCTCACACCAATATTTGCGTCTAGAGCCTTTGCATTGAGGGCTATCTGAAAACGGCAGTGGCGCTGAAGTTGCCTGTGAATGTGGAGTTGGTGGCATGTGAAACCCGCATGTGGAGCATTCGTTTGTGTGGGATGCTCTACCAGGTTCATTTCAGTCCTAGCCATACAAAGGGCACTAAGCATAGAGTGTGAAAACTGAGTTTCCTTGAGAGCTGCTTGGAAGCCTGATGGTGTGTGAAGTTAGTGAGCCAAATGGAGTTGTTCTCCCACAAGAACCACTCGGCTGATCCTTCTTCAATATGCCCTTCACCAACATGCAGTGTTTCCTTGATTGAATTAGCTCTCACACCAATATTTGCGTCTAGAGCCTTTGCATTGAGGGCTATCTGAAAACGGCTGTGGCGCTGAAGTTGCCTGTGAATGTGGAGTTGGTGGCATGTGAAACCCGCATGTGGAGCATTCGTTTGTGTGGGATGCTCTACCAGGTTCATTCCTAGATAATGCACTCAAAGGGCACTAAGCATAGAGTGTGAAAACTGAGTTTCCTTGAGAGCTGCTTGGAAGCCTGATGGTGTGTGAAGTTAGTGAGCCAAATGGAGTTGTTCTCACACAAGAACCACTCGGCTGATTCTTTTTCAATATGCCCTTCACCAACATGCAGTGTTTCCTTGATTGAATTAGCTCTCACACCAATATTTGCGTCTAGAGCCTTTGCATTGAGGGCTATCTGAAAACGGCTGTGGCGCTGAAGTTGCCTGTGAATGTGGAGTTGGTGGCATGTGAAACCCGCATGTGGAGCATTCGTTTGTGTGGGATGCTCTACCAGGTTCATTCCTAGATAATGCACTCTAAGGGCACTAAGCATAGAGTGTGAAAACTGAGTTTCCTTGAGAGCTGCTTGGAAGCCTGATGGCGTGTGAAGTTAGTGAGCCAAATGGAGTTGTTCTCCCACAAGAACCACTCGGCTGATCCTTCTTCAATATGCCCTTCACCAACATGCAGTGTTTCCTTGATTGAATTAGCTCTCACACCAATATTTGCGTCTAGAGCCTTTGCATTGAGGGCTATCTGAAAACGGCTGTGGCGCTGAAGTTGCCTGTGAATGTGGAGTTGGTGGCATGTGAAACCCGCATGTGGAGCATTCGTTTGTGTGGGATGCTCTACCAGGTTCATTCCTAGATAATGCACTCAAAGGGCACTAAGCATAGAGTGTGAAAACTGAGTTTCCTTGAGAGCTGCTTGGAAGCCTGATGGTGTGTGAAGTTAGTGAGCCAAATGGAGTTGTTCTCCCACAAGAACCACTCGGCTGATCCTTCTTCAATATGCCCTTCACCAACATGCAGTGTTTCCTTGATTGAATTAGCTCTCACACCAATATTTGCGTCTAGAGCCTTTGCATTGAGGGCTATCTGAAAACGGCTGTGGCGCTGAAGTTGCCTGTGAATGTGGAGTTGGTGGCATGTGAAACCCGCATGTGGAGCATTCGTTTGTATGGGATGCTCTCCAAGCTTCATTTCAGTCCTAAGCACTCAAAGGGCACTAAGCATAGAGTGTGAAAACTGAGTTTCCTTGAGAGCTGCTTGGAAGCCTGATGGTGTGTGAAGTTAGTGAGCCAAATGGAGTTGTTCTCCCACAAGAACCTCTCGGCTGATTCTTCTTCAATATGCCCTTCACCAACATGCAGTGTTTCCTTGATTGAATTAGCTCTCACACCAATATTTGCGTCTAGAGCCTTTGCATTGAGGGCTATCTGAAAACGGCTGTGGCGCTGAAGTTGCCTGTGAATGTGGAGTTGGTGGCATGTGAAACCCGCATGTGGAGCATTCGTTTGTGTGGGATGCTCTACCAGGTTCATTTCAGTCCTAGCCATACAAAGGGCACTAAGCATAGAGTGTGAAAACTGAGTTTCCTTGAGAGCTGCTTGGAAGCCTGATGGTGTGTGAAGTTAGTGAGCCAAATGGAGTTGTTCTCCCACAAGAACCACTCGGCTGATGCTTTTTCAATATGCCCTTCACCAACATGCAATGTTTCCTTGATTGAATTAGCTCTCACACCAATATTTGCGTCTAGAGCCTTTGCATTGAGGGCTATCTGAAAACGGCTGTGGCGCTGAAGTTGCCTGTGAATGTGGAGTTGGTGGCATGTGAAACCCGCATGTGGAGCATTCGTTTGTGTGTAATGCTCTACCAGGTTCATTCCTAGATAATGCACTCTAAGGGCACTAAGCATAGAGTGTGAAAACTGAGTCTCCTTGAGAGCTGCTTGGAAGCCTGATGGCGTGTGAAGTTAGTGAGCCAAATGGAGTTGTTCTCCCACAAGAACCACTCGGCTGATCCTTCTTCAATATGCCCTTCACCAACATGCAGTGTTTCCTTGATTGAATTAGCTCTCACACCAATATTTGTGTCTAGAGCCTTTGCATTGAGGGCTATCTGAAAACGGCTGTGGCGCTGAAGTTGCCTGTGAATGTGGAGTTGGTGGCATGTGAAACCCGCATGTGGAGCATTCGTTTGTGTGGGATGCTCTACCAGGTTCATTCCTAGATAATGCACTCTAAGGGCACTAAGCATAGAGTGTGAAAACTGAGTTTCCTTGAGAGCTGCTTGGAAGCCTGATGGCGTGTGAAGTTAGTGAGCCAAATGGAGTTGTTCTCCCACAAGAACCACTCGGCTGATCCTTCTTCAATATGCCCTTCACCAACATGCAGTGTTTCCTTGATTGAATTAGCTCTCACACCAATATTTGCGTCTAGAGCCTTTGCATTGAGGGCTATCTGAAAACGGCTGTGGCGCTGAAGTTGCCTGTGAATGTGGAGTTGGTGGCATGTGAAACCCGCATGTGGAGCATTCGTTTGTGTGGGTTGCTCTACCAGGTTCATTTCAGTCCTAGGCACACAAAGAGCACTAAGCATAGAGTGTGAAAACTGAGTTTCCTTGAGAGCTGCTTGGAAGCCTGATGGTGTGTGAAGTTAGTGAGCCAAATGGAGTTGTTCTCCCACAAGAACCACTCGGCTGATCCTTCTTCAATATGCCCTTCACCAACATGCAGTGTTTCCTTGATTGAATTAGCTCTCACACCAATATTTGCGTCTAGAGCCTTTGCATTGAGGGCTATCTGAAAACGGCAGTGGCGCTGAAGTTGCCTGTGAATGTGGAGTTGGTGGCATGTGAAACACGCATGTGGAGCATTCGTTTGTGTGGGATGCTCTACCAGGTTCATTTCAGTCCTAGCCATACAAAGGGCACTAAGCATAGAGTGTGAAAACTGAGTTTCCTTGAGAGCTGCTTGGAAGCCTGATGGTGTGTGAAGTTAGTGAGCCAAATGGAGTTGTTCTCCCACAAGAACCACTCGGCTGATCCTTCTTCAATATGCCCTTCACCAACATGCAGTGTTTCCTTGATTGAATTAGCTCTCACACCAATATTTGCATCTAGAGCCTTTGCATTGAGGGCTATCTGAAAACGGCTGTGGCGCTGAAGTTGCCTGTGAATGTGGAGTTGGTGGCATGTGAAACCCGCATGTGGAGCATTCGTTTGTGTGGGATGCTCTACCAGGTTCATTTCAGTCCTAGCCATACAAAGGGCACTAAGCATAGAGTGTGAAAACTGAGTTTCCTTGAGAGCTGCTTGGAAGCCTGATGGCGTGTGAAGCTAGTGAGCCAAATGGAGTTGTTCTCCCACAAGAACCACTCGGCTGATCCTTCTTCAATATGCCCTTCACCAACATGCAGTGTTTCATTGATTGAATTAGCTCTCACACCAATATTTGCGTCTAGAGCCTTTGCATTGAGGGCTATCTGAAAACGGCTGTGGCGCTGAAGTTGCCTGTGAATGTGGAGTTGGTGGCATGTGAAACCCGCATGTGGAGCATTCGTTTGTGTGGGATGCTCTCCAAGCTTCATTTCAGTCCTAAGCACTCAAAGGGCACTAAGCATAGAGTGTGAAAACTGAGTTTCCTTGAGAGCTGCTTGGAAGCCTGATGGTGTGTGAAGTTAGTGAGCCAAATGGAGTTGTTCTCCCACAAGAACCACTCGGCTGATTCTTTTTCAATATGCCCTTCACCAACATGCAGTGTTTCCTTGATTGAATTAGCTCTCACACCAATATTTGCGTCTAGAGCCTTTGCATTGAGGGCTATCTGAAAACGGCTGTGGCGCTGAAGTTGCCTGTGAATGTGGAGTTGGTGGCATGTGAAACCCGCATGTGGAGCATTCGTTTGTGTGGGATGCTCTACCAGGTTCATTCCTAGATAATGCACTCTAAGGGCACTAAGCATAGAGTGTGAAAACTGAGTTTCCTTGAGAGCTGCTTGGAAGCCTGATGGCGTGTGAAGTTAGTGAGCCAAATGGAGTTGTTCTCCCACAAGAACCACTCGGTTGATCCTTCTTCAATATGCCCTTCACCAACATGCTGTGTTTCCTTGATTGAATTAGCTCTCACAACAATATTTGTGTCTAGAGCCTTTGCATTGAGGGCTATCTGAAAACGGCTGTGGCGCTGAAGTTGCCTGTGAATGTGGAGTTGGTGGCATGTGAAACCCGCATGTGGAGCATTCGTTTGTGTGGGATGCTCTACCAGGTTCATTTCAGTCCTAGCCATACAAAGGGCACTAAGCATAGAGTGTGAAAACTGAGTTTCCTTGAGAGCTGCTTGGAAGCCTGATGGTGTGTGAAGTTAGTGAGCCAAATGGAGTTGTTCTCCCACAAGAACCACTCGGCTGATGCTTTTTCAATATGCCCTTCACCAACATGCAGTGTTTCCTTGATTGAATTAGCTCTCACACCAATATTTGCGTCTAGAGCCTTTGCATTGAGGGCTATCTGAAAACGGCTGTGGCGCTGAAGTTGCCTGTGAATGTGGAGTTGGTGGCATGTGAAACAGGCATGTGGAGCATTCGTTTGTGTGGGATGCTCTACCAGGTTCATTCCTAGATAATGCACTCTAAGGGCACTAAGCATAGAGTGTGAAAACTGAGTTTCCTTGAGAGCTGCTTGGAAGCCTGATGGCGTGTGAAGTTAGTGAGCCAAATGGAATTGTTCTCCCACAAGAACCACTCGGCTGATCCTTCTTCAATATGCCCTTCACCAACATGCAGTGTTTCCTTGATTGAATTAGCTCTCACACCAATATTTGCGTCTAGAGCCTTTGCATTGAGGGCTATCTGAAAACGGCTGTGGCGCTGAAGTTGCCTGTGAATGTGGAGTTGGTGGCATGTGAAACCCGCATGTGGAGCATTCGTTTGTGTGGGATGCTCTACCAGGTTCATTCCTAGATAATGCACTCTAAGGGCACTAAGCATAGAGTGTGAAAACTGAGTTTCCTTGAGAGCTGCTTGGAAGCCTGATGGCGTGTGAAGTTAGTGAGCCAAATGGAGTTGTTCTCCCACAAGAACCACTCGGCTGATCCTTCTTCAATATGCCCTTCACCAACATGCAGTGTTTCCTTGATTGAATTAGCTCTCACACCAATATTTGCGTCTAGAGCCTTTGCATTGAGGGCTATCTGAAAACGGCTGTGGCGCTGAAGTTGCCTGTGAATGTGGAGTTGGTGGCATGTGAAACCCGCATGTGGAGCATTCGTTTGTATGGGATGCTCTCCAAGCTTCATTTCAGTCCTAAGCACTCAAAGGGCACTAAGCATAGAGTGTGAAAACTGAGTTTCCTTGAGAGCTGCTTGGAAGCCTGATGGTGTGTGAAGTTAGTGAGCCAAATGGAGTTGTTCTCCCACAAGAACCACTCGGCTGATTCTTCTTCAATATGCCCTTCACCAACATGCAGTGTTTCCTTGATTGAATTAGCTCTCACACCAATATTTGCGTCTAGAGCCTTTGCATTGAGGGCTATCTGAAAACGGCTGTGGCGCTGAAGTTGCCTGTGAATGTGGAGTTGGTGGCATGTGAAACCCGCATGTGGAGCATTCGTTTGTTTGGGTTGCTCTACCAGGTTCATTTCAGTCCTAGCCATACAAAGGGCACTAAGCATAGAGTGTGAAAACTGAGTTTCCTTGAGAGCTGCTTGGAAGCCTGATGGTGTGTGAAGTTAGTGAGCCAAATGGAGTTGTTCTCCCACAAGAACCACTCGGCTGATCCTTCTTCAATATGCCCTTCACCAACATGCAGTGTTTCCTTGATTGAATTAGCTCTCACACCAATATTTGCGTCTAGAGCCTTTGCATTGAGGGCTATCTGAAAACGGCTGTGGCGCTGAAGTTGCCTGTGAATGTGGAGTTGGTGGCATGTGAAACCCGCATGTGGAGCATTCGTTTGTGTGGGATGCTGACCAAGCTTCATTTCAGTCCTAGGCACACAAAGAGCACTAAGCAGAGAGTGTCAAAACTGAGTTTCCTTGAGAGCTGCTTGGAAGCCTGATGGCGTGTGAAGTTAGTGAGCCAAATGGAGTTGTTCTCCCACAAGAACCACTCGGCTGATCCTTCTTCAATATGCCCTTCACCAACATGCAGTGTTTCCTTGATTGAATTAGCTCTCACACCAATATTTGCGTCTAGAGCCTTTGCATTGAGGGCTATCTGAAAACGACTGTGGCGCTGAAGTTGCCTGTGAATGTGGAGTTGGTGGCATGTGAAACCCGCATGTGGAGCATTCGTTTGTGTGGGATGCTCTACCAGGTTCATTCCTAGATAATGCACTCAAAGGGCACTAAGCATAGAGTGTGAAAACTGAGTTTCGAGACTCGCAAGATGGCCGACATAGGAGGAAGACTGTGAGAGAGCTCACAGACAGAGAGGGCTAGAACGCGACAAAAGCGTAAGTGGAGCAGCATAGAACTACAGGGAGAAGAACGTGAAGTTCCCTGGACAGTGTGGAGCCAAAAAAATCCACACAACTCGGAAGAGCAACCAGGGAAAAACAAAGCAAAGGACAGGGAAGACGACTTTCCGCTCCTGACCTGCTGAGTCACCTCTGAGTGCAGACGCTGAAAGCCGCCGAACCCACCCAAAGACCGACCTGAAGACGCTGTGGCCGTGAGGACCGGAGGTGATTGGGACCCGCTGGCATCTGCTCACCCTGGTCACCAGGACTCGCCAGGACCTGCCCCGCTGCGGACACCAGGACCCTGAATCACCGGGACCCGCCGGCATCTGCCCACCCTGGTCGCCAACCCCCGGGACCTGCACCAGCCGCAGCCTCCAGGCTCCATTGCGACCCGCAGAGACCAGCAACGGACGCAGCAGTCGGGAGACGCACTGGCGGCCAGGATTCCCACCAGAGGAAGAGGCAGACTGCAAGAACCTGAGGTTTGAGTGAGTTGGGTGGGGACAGTGGTGGGTTGGAGGCTTCGGGAGTTGGCCCCCCAGGGGCACGGACAGAGCCTGAACACAATTGGTCTCCCCGCCCCTCCCCCCCCCCAGGCTCCAGCCTCTAGAGACACAGGGCGAGTGCCTTGAGACTGCCAAAACTGTGTCTGGGAGAAAGGCAAAAGGCACACTGGATACTCCCCTGTGCCTTTGCGGTGTGGCACTCAGCTGGGCGGTGCTATCCCACAGGAACCCAAGCACGCCTCTGGGCTGGGCAGTTCCCTGCTAGCGCAGGGGCGGTCGGTCCCCTGCAAGTGCTGGGGTGGGCGGACCTGCGCAGGAGGCGTTTCCAGAGAGCACCTGGAACACGCCCTATAGTCCCTTGCTCCGAGCCCTGTGATCCAGTAAACAGGGTGCGCGCACAGAGAGTGCCTTCACTCCCCCACGCCCTGTGGTAGCATACCTGTAGGGGACGAGCTGAGAGTGCGCTTTGAATCCTCTGGACCCTGGAAGAGGCGCCCTGAGGTCCAGTGTTCTGGAGACGCACCAAAAGTGCCTTGAAAATTCCCACACCCTGCTACTCCACGCCTGCAAACTCCGATCTCTACAGGATAGTGCTTGGAGACCCCTCAGCACACTGGTGCCTAGGTCTCTCAAAAAAGAAACACTAACACAATGGGAAGAAATACCAGAAAAGGTAATGATCCAGATGAGAGTGCCAACACCCTACCAATAAAGGATCGAAAGCCAATGTCTATTTCGGAGATGCGAGATGAAGACATAGAAGATCTACCAGACAAGGAATTCAAAAAAATAATGTTAAAATATGTCAGAGACAATGAGAAGAATTGGGAGGACTTCAAGGAATTCAAGAACCACATAGCCTCAGAAATACAACAAATGAAAAGTAAAATCCTTGACTTAGAGCACAAAATTGAGAGCCTAACCAACAGAACAAATACAGCAGAAGAGAGGATCTCTGAAACGGAAGACACACAAAACGAACACACCCAGTTCATGAAACAGCTGGAGACAAGTCTGAACAAAGCCAATAAGACCATACAAGAAATGAAAGACAACCTCAGAAAATCAAATATTAGGATTATTGGCCTTCCTGAAGGAGCGGAAAAAGAATCAGGAATGCAAATGGTGCTCGACGAAATTATACAGGAAAACTTTCAAAACACTTGGAACATGAATCCAGCTCAAATCCAGGACGGTCAGAGGACTCCCAGCAGATATGACCCAAAGCGATCTTCACCCAGACATATGGTGCTCAAGTTCCACTCCAACGAAGACAAAGAAAGAATCCTGAGACAAGTACGAAGCAGAGAAAAGATCACATACCGGGGAAAACCAATCAGGATCACGGCTGACTTTTCTGAAGAGACCTTACAAGCAAGAAGAGAATGGACAAAGATCTTCCAAATCCTGAATCAGAACAACTGTCAACCAAGAATATTGTACCCAGCAAAGATCTCATTCGTATTTGAGAACGAAATCAAATACTTCCACAGCAAAGAGAAATTAGAAGAATATGCCAGCACAAAACCAGCTCTACAAAATCTCCTTAGAAATGCACTAATTCCAGAAAAAAAGGAGGTGAATCATAAGCAAAGATGGCAAACAGGAAGGTCTCCCCACTAAAGTCCACACAAGGAAGGGCAATAACACAGATATCAACACCCACAAAAACAAGTATGGCAGGGCAAAATCACAACCTCTCAATTTTAACTCTCAACACAAATGGCCTGAACTCACCAATCAAAAGGCATAGATTAACAGAATGGATTATCAAACAGCACCCAACTATCTGTTGCCTACAAGAGACACATCTAACCAGAAGAGATTCAAAGAAGCTGAAAGTGAAAGGTTGGAAACAGATATTTCATGCCAATGGACGAGAAAAAAAGGCTGGGGTAGCTGTCTTAATTTCAGATGATGTGGACTTCAATCTGACACACATCAAAAAGGACAGGGAAGGACATTATATATTGGTGAAGGGACTGATCCATCAGGAAGTAATTACCATTGTGAACATATATGCACCAAATTCAAACGCACCTAGCTACGTGAAGCAATTACTCACGGACTTAAGGGGAGACATAGATATGCACACAATAATAGTGGGTGATCTTAACACCCCACTAACAACTATAGACAGATCAACAAAACAAAAACTCAACAAAGAAACAACAGAACTCATACAAACAATAGAACAACTGGACTTGGTTGACATTTATAGAATTTTTTACCCTAAGGCCACAGATTATACATTTTTTTCAGCAGTGCATGGCACCTTCTCCAGGATCGACCACATGATAGGACACAAAGCAAACCTAAATAACTTCAAAAAGATAGGAATCATACCATGTACCCTCTCAGACCACCACGGAATGAAGCTGGAAATCAGCAATTCAAAATGCCCCAGGAAATACAGAAACTCTTGGAGGCTGAACAATATGCTACTAAACGAACAATGGATCAGAGAAGAAATTAAAGATGAGATCAAAAAATTTATGGAAACCAATGAAAACTCTGACACAACATTCCAAAATTTGTGGGACACTGCCAAAGCAGTGCTACGGGGTAAACTCATCGCAATTGGAGCTCATGTCAAGGCCCAAGAGAGGCGCCAAATACAGGAACTAAACACACACCTCCAGGAACTGGAAAAACAACAGCAGAAGAGCCCCACACACAATAGGAAACAAGAAATCATCAAAACAAGGGAGGAAATCAACCAGATAGAAATAAAAAAAACCATACACAAAATCAATGAATCAAAAAGCTGGTTTTTTGAGAAGATAAACAAGATAGACACTCCACTGGCCCGACTGACAAAGAAAAAACAAGAGAAGGCAAGAATTAACAGCATCAAAGATGAAAAAGGCAACATAACAACAGACACCGCATCCATTAAGGCCATAATCAGAAATTACTACAAAGCACTGTACTCCAACAAATCAGAAGATCACCAAGAAATGGAAAAGTTCTTAGACTTCTACCACTTGCCAAAACTTAGCCCAGAGGCAACAAACGACCTGAACAAACCCATAACTGAAGTAGAGATTGAATCAGTGATTAAAGACCTCCCAACAAGGAAAAGCCCAGGCCCAGACGGCTTCACTCCAGAATTCTACAAAACATTCCGAACAGAGCTGACCCCAATCCTCTACAAACTCTTCAAAACAATAGAAAAAGAGGCAACCCTTCCAAACTCATTCTATGAAGCCAACATTACCTTAATCCCAAAACCAGACAGAGAACTAACAGAGAAGGAAAACTACAGACCTATCTCTTTGATGAACATTGATGCTAAGATTCTCAACAAAATCCTAGCCAACAGAATTCAAAAACACATCAGACAGATCATTCATCCGGATCAAGTAGGATTCATCCCTGGAATGCAAGGATGGTTCAACATTCGAAAATCTATAAATGTGATACACCACATCCAAAAACTGAAAAACAAGAATCACATGATAGTATCAATAGATGCAGAAAAAGCTTTCGACAAAATCCAACATCACTTCCTACTAAAAACCCTAACCAAGGTAGGCATAGATGGAAAAATCCACAACATAATTAAAGCAATATATGAAAAACCCAACGCCAGCATCATACTGAATGGAGAAAAGCTGGAACCCTTCCCACTGAGATCTGGAACAAGACAGGGATGTCCACTTTCTCCACTACTATTCAACATAGTCCTAGAGGTACTCGCTGAGGCCATAAGACAAGAAAAAGAAATCAGAGGAATCCAAATGGGAAACGAAGAAGTCAAGCTCTCACTATACGCAGATGATATGATTCTTTATGTAGAAGAGCCAAGAGACTCAATACAGAGACTGCTAGAACTTGTACGAGAGTTTGGTAGAGTGGCAGGGTACAAAATTAATGAACAAAAATCAACAGCCATAGTGTATGCGAACAGCCCCAAGATGGAAAAAGACTTAACCAGCAAGATACCATTCAAAATAACAGAGAAAAGTATGAAATATCTGGGAATAAATCTAACCAAAAATGTAGAAGACTTATTTGAAGAAAACTACAATCTGCTTAAAAAAGAAATTGAACAAGACCTCAAAAGATGGAGTAATATCCCATGCTCCTGGATAGGTAAAATCAATATCATTAAAATGTCTATACTGCCAAAAGCAATATATACATTCAACGCAATCCCAATCAAATTGCCCAAAATATTCTTCATGGAACTGGAAACAATGATCCAAAGGTTCATCTGGAAGCACAAAAAACCACGGATAGCTAGAACTATCCTGAAGAACAGGAAGTTAGCAGGGGGAATCACAGTTCCGGACCTCTGGACATACTATAGGGCAGTGGTTATCAAAACAGCGTGGTACTGGCACAAAGATAGAGAGGAAGATCAATGGAGCAGAATAGAAACGCCAGAAGGAAACCCACACAGATACAGCCAAATAATCTTTGACAAAAAGACAAACGACAACCCAGGCAAATGGGAAGGTCTGTTCAATAAATGCTGCTGGGACAACTGGTTGATAGCCTGCAGAAACAAAAAAATAGATCCACATCTCTCACCATACACTAAGATCAGATCTAAATGGATAACAGATCTAAACCTACATCCAGAAACCTTCAAACTTTTGGAAGAAAATGTTGGAAACACACTGGAACACTTAGGGGTAGGGCCTCACTTCCTAAAAAAGACTCCAGATGCAGTAGAAATCAAGACCAAAATAAACAATTGGGACCTCATCAAACTAAGAAGCTTCTGTACAGCTAGAGAAACAATCAACAAAGTAAAAAGGCAACCCACAGAATGGGAGAAGATCTTCGCACACGACATAGGTGATAGAGGGCTAATATCCAGAATATACAAAGAGCTACAAAACAACCAAAATGTCAAAACAAACAACCCACTCAAGAAATGGGCACGGGAAATGGGCAGACACTTCACAAAGGAACAAACCCAAATGGCAAATAAACATATGAAAAAATGCTCAAGTTCCCTGGCAATAAGGGAAATCCAAATTAAAACATCAATGAGGTACCACCTAACGCCAGTAAGACTGGCCCACATGAATAAAAGCACCAACGACACTTGTTGGCGAGGTTGCGGGGAAAAGGGAACCCTACTCCACTGCTGGTGGGGCTGCAGGCTGGTACAGCCTCTATGGAAATCAGTATGGAGAATATTCAAACAACTCAAATTCAACATACCGTATGATCCAGCAATAGCACTCCTAGGAATATATCCAGAACACTTGTTCTATGAGAAACCAACATGTACTCCTATGTTCATAGCAGCACAATCAGTAATTGCAAAAACATGGAAACAACCAAAATGCCCATCAACAGAGGATTGGATAAGAAAGCTATGGTTCATCTACTCCATGGAATACTACTCAGCTATTAAAAAAAACAAAATGCAGTTCTTTGTGGCCAAATGGGCCAAACTGGAAACCATAATGCTAAGGGAAATGAGCCAATCCCAAAAGGTTAAATACCACATGTTTGCCTTAATTTAAGATGATATGATGTTATGTATAACATGTTATGTTTTGAATGTTATATGTTGTGTATAAACTAAAATTGAAGTATAGGTGAGGTGGTCACAGAAGGTGGCTGGGAACCCGCATTTACTTTTAACATATTGGTTACTCATTACTATGTCAATTAATTCCATAATGATGTAAATTTTTGCTGATGGTATGTTGGAGCTTTCAATTGACTGGGATGATACTCTGCTGGCTCTGTCATCAGACCAGAGAGGGTATACCTAAGAAACCGTTGAACTTGACGGGACAATAAGATGCTGGACTCTATGTTTGGTATACGCTTGCAATGGGGAAATCTCAACTGAACTTGAGCTGTGGTTATGCAACAAGGTGGAGGAATCCACAATGGTGGGAGGGTTTGGGGAGGGGTGGGGAGAACCCAAGTATCTATGTAATTGTGTCACATAATACAATGTAATTACTGAAGTTAAATAATAAATAATTAAAAAAAAAAAAAAAAAAAGAAAACTGAGTTTCCTTGAGAGCTGCTTGGAAGCCTGATGGTGTGTGAAGTTAGTGAGCCAAATGGAGTTGTTCTCCCACAAGAACCACTTGGCTGATCCTTCTTCAATATGCCCTTCACCAACATGCAGTGCTTCCTTGATTGAATTAGCTCTCACACCAATATTTGCGTCTAGAGCCTTTGCATTGAGGGCTATCTGAAAACGGCTGTGGCGCTGAAGTTGCCTGTGAATGTGGAGTTGGTGGCATGTGAAACCCGCATGTGGAGCATTCGTTTGTGTGGGATGCTCTACTAGGTTCATTCCTAGATAATGCACTCAAAGGGCACTAAGCATAGAGTGTGAAAACTGAGTTTCCTTGAGAGCTGCTTGGAAGCCTGATGGTGTGTGAAGTTAGTGAGCCAAATGGAGTTGTTCTCCCACAAGAACCACTCGGCTGATCCTTCTTCAATATGCCCTTCACCAACATGCAGTGTTTCCTTGATTGAATTAGCTCTCACACCAATATTTGCGTCTAGAGCCTTTGCATTGAGGGCTATCTGAAAACGGCTGTGGCGCTGAAGTTGCCTGTGAATGTGGAGTTGGTGGCATGTGAAACCCGCATGTGGAGCATTCGTTTGTGTGGGATGCTCTACCAGGTTCATTTCAGTCCTAGCCATACAAAGGGCACTAAGCATAGAGTGTGAAGACTGAGTTTCCTTGAGAGCTGCTTGGAAGCCTGATGGTGTGTGAAGTTAGTGAGCCAAATGGAGTTGTTCTCCCACAAGAACCACTCGGCTGATCCTTCTTCAATATGCCCTTCACCAACATGCAGTGTTTCCTTAATTGAATTAGCTCTCACACCAATATTTGCGTCTAGAGCCTTTGCATTGAGGGCTATCTGAAAACGGCTGTGGCGCTGAAGTTGCCTGTGAATGTGGAGTTGGTGGCATGTGAAACCCGCATGTGGAGCATTCGTTTGTGTGGGTTGCTCTACCAGGTTCATTTCAGTCCTAGCCATACAAAGGGCACTAAACATAGAGTGTGAAAACTGAGTTTCCTTGAGAGCTGCTTGGAAGCCTGATGGTGTGTGAAGTTAGTGAGCCAAATGGAGTTGTTCTCCCACAAGAACCACTCGGCTGATCCTTCTTCAATATGCCCTTCACCAACATGCAGTGTTTCCTTGATTGAATTAGCTCTCACACCAATATTTGCGTCTAGAGCCTTTGCATTGAGGGCTATCTGAAAACGGCTGTGGCGCTGAAGTTGCCTGTGAATGTGGAGTTGGTGGCATGTGAAACCCGCATGTGGAGCATTCGTTTGTGTGGGATGCTCTACCAGGTTCATTCCTAGATAATGCACTCTAAGGGCACTAAGCATAGAGTGTGAAAACTGAGTTTCCTTGAGAGCTGCTTGGAAGCCTGATGGCGTGTGAAGTTAGTGAGCCAAATGGAGTTGTTCTCCCACAAGAACCACTCGGCTGATCCTTCTTCAATATGCCCTTCACCAACATGCAGTGTTTCCTTAATTGAATTAGCTCTCACACCAATATTTGCGTCTAGAGCCTTTGCATTGAGGGCTATCTGAAAACGGCTGTGGCGCTGAAGTTGCCTGTGAATGTGGAGTTGGTGGCATGTGAAACCCGCATGTGGAGCATTCGTTTGTATGGGATGCTCTCCAAGCTTCATTTCAGTCCTAAGCACTCAAAGGGCACTAAGCATAGAGTGTGAAAACTGAGTTTCCTTGAGAGCTGCTTGGAAGCCTGATGGTGTGTGAAGTTAGTGAGCCAAATGGAGTTGTTCTCCCACAAGAACCACTCGGCTGATTCTTCTTCAATATGCCCTTCACCAACATGCAGTGTTTCCTTGATTGAATTAGCTCTCACACCAATATTTGCGTCTAGAGCCTTTGCATTGAGGGCTATCTGAAAACGGCTGTGGCGCTGAAGTTGCCTGTGAATGTGGAGTTGGTGGCATGTGAAACCCGCATGTGGAGCATTCGTTTGTTTGGGTTGCTCTACCAGGTTCATTTCAGTCCTAGCCATACAAAGGGCACTAAGCATAGAGTGTGAAAACTGAGTTTCCTTGAGAGCTGCTTGGAAGCCTGATGGTGTGTGAAGTTAGTGAGCCAAATGGAGTTGTTCTCCCACAAGAACCACTCGGCTGATCCTTCTTCAATATGCCCTTCACCAACATGCAGTGTTTCCTTGATTGAATTAGCTCTCACACCAATATTTGCGTCTAGAGCCTTTGCATTGAGGGCTATCTGAAAACGGCTGTGGCGCTGAAGTTGCCTGTGAATGTGGAGTTGGTGGCATGTGAAACCCGCATGTGGAGCATTCGTTTGTGTGGGATGCTGACCAAGCTTCATTTCAGTCCTAGGCACACAAAGAGCACTAAGCAGAGAGTGTCAAAACTGAGTTTCCTTGAGAGCTGCTTGGAAGCCTGATGGCGTGTGAAGTTAGTGAGCCAAATGGAGTTGTTCTCCCACAAGAACCACTCGGCTGATCCTTCTTCAATATGCCCTTCACCAACATGCAGTGTTTCCTTGATTGAATTAGCTCTCACACCAATATTTGCGTCTAGAGCCTTTGCATTGAGGGCTATCTTAAAACGACTGTGGCGCTGAAGTTGCCTGTGAATGTGGAGTTGGTGGCATGTGAAACCCGCATGTGGAGCATTCGTTTGTGTGGGATGCTCTACCAGGTTCATTCCTAGATAATGCACTCAAAGGGCACTAAGCATAGAGTGTGAAAACTGAGTTTCCTTGAGAGCTGCTTGGAAGCCTGATGGTGTGTGAAGTTAGTAAGCCAAATGGAGTTGTTCTCCCACAAGAACCACTTGGCTGATCCTTCTTCAATATGCCCTTCACCAACATGCAGTGTTCCCTTGATTGAATTAGCTCTCACACCAATATTTGCGTCTAGAGCCTTTGCATTGAGGGCTATCTGAAAACGGCTGTGGCGCTGAAGTTGCCTGTGAATGTGGAGTTGGTGGCATGTGAAACCCGCATGTGGAGCATTGGTTTGTGTGGGATGCTCTACCAGGTTCATTTCAGTTGTAGCCAAAGAAAAGGCACTAAGCATAGAGTGTGAAAACTGAGTTTCCTTGAGAGCTGCTTGGAAGCCTGATGGTGTGTGAAGTTAGTGAGCCAAATGGAGTTGTTCTCCCACAAGAACCACTCGGCTGATCCTTCTTCAATATGCCCTTCACCAACATGCAGTGTTTCCTTGATTGAATTAGCTCTCACACCAATATTTGCATCTAGAGCCTTTGCATTGAGGGCTATCTGAAAACGGCTGTGGCGCTGAAGTTGCCTGTGAATGTGGAGTTGGTGGCATGTGAAACCCGCATGTGGAGCATTCGTTTATGTGGGATGCTCTCCAAGCTTCATTTCAGTCCTAGGCACTCAAAGGGCACTAAGCATAGAGTGTGAAAACTGAGTTTCCTTGAGAGCTGCTTGGAAGCCTGATGGTGTGTGAAGTTAGTGAGCCAAATGGAGTTGTTCTCCCACAAGAACCACTCGGCTGATCCTTCTTCAATATGCCCTTCACCAACATGCAGTGTTTCCTTGATTGAATTAGCTCTCACACCAATATTTGCGTCTGGAGCCTTTGCATTGAGAGCTATCTGAAAACGACTGTGGCGCTGAAGTTGCCTGTGAATGTGGAGTTGGTGGCATGTGAAACCCGCATGTGGAGCATTCGTTTGTGTGGGATGCTCTACCAGGTTCATTCCTAGATAATGCACTCAAAGGGCACTAAGCATAGAGTGTGAAAACTGAGTTTCCTTGAGAGCTGCTTGGAAGCCTGATGGTGTGTGAAGTTAGTGAGCCAAATGGAGTTGTTCTCCCACAAGAACCACTCGGCTGATCCTTCTTCAATATGCCCTTCACCAACATGCAGTGTTTCCTTGATTGAATTAGCTCTCACACCAATATTTGCGTCTAGAGCCTTTGCATTGAGAGCTATCTGAAAACGGCTGTGGCGCTGAAGTTGCCTGTGAATGTGGAGTTGGTGGCATGTGAAACCCGCATGTGGAGCATTCGTTTGTGTGGGATGCTCTACCAGGTTCATTCCTAGATAATGCACTCAAAGGGCACTAAGCATAGAGTGTGAAAACTGAGTTTCCTTGAGAGCTGCTTGGAAGCCTGATGGTGTGTGAAGTTAGTGAGCCAAATGGAGTTGTTCTCCCACAAGAACCACTTGGCTGATCCTTCTTCAATATGCCCTTCACCAACATGCAGTGTTTCCTTGATTGAATTAGCTCTCACACCAATATTTGCGTCTAGAGCCTTTGCATTGAGGGCTATCTGAAAACGGCTGTGGCGCTGAAGTTGCCTGTGAATGTGCAGTTGGTGGCATGTGAAACCCGCATGTGGAGCATTCGTTTGTGTGGGATGCTCTACTAGGTTCATTTCAGTCCTAGCCATACAAAGGGCACTAAGCATAGAGTGTGAAGACTGAGTTTCCTTGAGAGCTGCTTGGAAGCCTGATGGTGTGTGAAGTTAGTGAGCCAAATGGAGTTGTTCTCCCACAAGAACCACTCGGCTGATCCTTCTTCAATATGCCCTTCACCAACATGCATTGTTTCCTTGATTGAATTAGCTCTCACACCAATATTTGCGTCTAGAGCCTTTGCATTGAGGGCTATCTGAAAACGGCTGTGGCGCTGAAGTTGCCTGTGAATGTGGAGTTGGTGGCATGTGAAACCCGCATGTGGAGCATTCGTTTGTGTGGGATGCTGACCAAGCTTCATTTCAGTCCTAGCCATACAAAGAGCACTAAGCATAGAGTGTGAAAACTGAGTTTCCTTGAGAGCTGCTTGGAATCCTGATGGTGTGTGAAGTTAGTGAGCCAAATGGAGTTGTTCTCCCACAAGAACCACTCGGCTGATTCTTCTTCAATATGCCCTTCAACAACATGCAGTGTTTCCTTGATTAAATTAGCTCTCACACCAATATTTGCGTCTAGAGCCTTTGCATTGAGGGCTATCTGAAAACGGCTGTGGCGCTGAAGTTGCCTGTGAATGTGGAGTTGGTGGCATGTGAAACCCGCATGTGGAGCATTCGTTTGTGTGGGATGCTCTACCAGGTTCATTCCTAGATAATGCACTCAAAGGGCACTAAGCATAGAGTGTGAAAACTGAGTTTCCTTGAGAGCTGCTTGGAAGCCTGATGGTGTGTGAAGTTAGTGAGCCAAATGGAGTTGTTCTCCCACAAGAACCACTCGGCTGATCCTTCTTCAATATGCCCTTCACCAACATGCAGTGTTTCCTTGATTGAATTAGCTCTCACACCAATATTTGCGTCTAGAGCCCTTGCATTGAGGGCTATCTGAAAACGGCTGTGGCGCTGAAGTTGCCTGTGAATGTGGAGTTGGTGGCATGTGAAACCCGCATGTGGAGCATTCGTTTGTGTGGGATGCTCTACCAGGTTCATTCCTAGATAATGCACTCAAAGGGCACTAAGCATAGAGTGTGAAAACTGAGTTTCCTTGAGAGCTGCTTGGAAGCCTGATGGTGTGTGAAGTTAGTGAGCCAAATGGAGTTGTTCTCCCACAAGAACCACTCGGCTGATCCTTCTTCAATATGCCCTTCACCAACATGCAGTGTTTCCTTGATTGAATTAGCTCTCACACCAATATTTGCGTCTAGAGCCTTTGCATTGAGGGCTATCTGAAAACGGCTGTGGCGCTGAAGTTGCCTGTGAATGTGGAGTTGGTGGCATGTGAAACACGCATGTGGAGCATTCGTTTGTGTGGGATGCTCTACCAGGTTCATTTCAGTCCTAGCCATACAAAGGGCACTAAGCATAGAGTGTGAAAACTGAGTTTCCTTGAGAGCTGCTTGGAAGCCTGATGGCGTGTGAAGTTAGTGAGCCAAATGGAGTTGTTCTCCCACAAGAACCACTCGGCTGATCCTTCTTCAATATGCCCTTCACCAACATGCAGTGTTTCCTTGATTGAATTAGTTCTCACACCAATATTTGCGTCTAGAGCCTTTGCATTGAGGGCTATCTGAAAACGGCTGTGGCGCTGAAGTTGCCTGTGAATGTGGAGTTGCTGGCATGTGAAACCCGCATGTGGAGCATTCGTTTGTATGGGATGCTCTCCAAGCTTCATTTCAGTCCTAAGCACTCAAAGGGCACTAAGCATAGAGTGTGAAAACTGAGTTTCCTTGAGAGCTGCTTGGAAGCCTGATGGCGTGTGAAGTTAGTGAGCCAAATGGAGTTGTTCTCCCACAAGAACCACTCGGCTGATCCTTCTTCAATATGCCCTTCACCAACATGCAGTGTTTCCTTGATTGAATTAGCTCTCACACCAATATTTGCGTCTAGAGCCTTTGCATTGAGGGCTATCTGAAAACGGCTGTGGCGCTGAAGTTGCCTGTGAATGTGGAGTTGGTGGCATGTGAAACCCGCATGTGGAGCATTCGTTTGTGTGGGATGCTCTACCAGGTTCATTCCTAGATAATGCACTCTAAGGGCACTAAGCATAGAGTGTGAAAACTGAGTTTCCTTGAGAGCTGCTTGGAAGCCTGATGGCGTGTGAAGTTAGTGAGCCAAATGGAGTTGTTCTCCCACAAGAACCACTCGGCTGATCCTTCTTCAATATGCCCTTCACCAACATGCAGTGTTTCCTTGATTGAATTAGCTCTCACACCAATATTTGCGTCTAGAGCCTTTGCATTGAGGGCTATCTGAAAACGGCTGTGGCGCTGAAGTTGCCTGTGAATGTGGAGTTGGTGGCATGTGAAACCCGCATGTGGAGCATTCGTTTGTATGGGATGCTCTCCAAGCTTCATTTCAGTCCTAAGCACTCAAAGGGCACTAAGCATAGAGTGTGAAAACTGAGTTTCCTTGAGAGCTGCTTGGAAGCCTGATGGTGTGTGAAGTTAGTGAGCCAAATGGAGTTGTTCTCCCACAAGAACCTCTCGGCTGATCCTTCTTCAATATGCCCTTCACCAACATGCAGTGTTTCCTTGATTGAATTAGCTCTCACACCAATATTTGCGTCTAGAGCCTTTGCATTGAGGGCTATCTGAAAACGGCTGTGGCGCTGAAGTTGCCTGTGAATGTGGAGTTGGTGGCATGTGAAACCCGCATGTGGAGCATTCGTTTGTGTGGGATGCTCTACCAGGTTCATTTCAGTCCTAGCCATACAAAGGGCACTAAGCATAGAGTGTGAAAACTGAGTTTCCTTGAGAGCTGCTTGGAAGCCTGATGGTGTGTGAAGTTAGTGAGCCAAATGGAGTTGTTCTCCCACAAGAACCACTCGGCTGATGCTTTTTCAATATGCCCTTCACCAACATGCAGTGTTTCCTTGATTGAATTAGCTCTCACACCAATATTTGCGTCTAGAGCCTTTGCATTGAGGGCTATCTGAAAACGGCTGTGGCGCTGAAGTTGCCTGTGAATGTGGAGTTGGTGGCATGTGAAACACGCATGTGGAGCATTCGTTTGTGTGGGATGCTCTACCAGGTACATTCCTAGATTATGCACTCTAAGGGCACTAAGCATAGAGTGTGAAAACTGAGTTTCCTTGAGAGCTGCTTGGAAGCCTGATGGCGTGTGAAGTTAGTGAGCCAAATGGAGTTGTTCTCCCACAAGAACCACTCGGCTGATCCTTCTTCAATATGCCCTTCACCAACATGCAGTGTTTCCTTGATTGAATTAGCTCTCACACCAATATTTGCGTCTAGAGCCTTTGCATTGAGGGCTATCTGAAAACGGCTGTGGCGCGGAAGTTGCCTGTGAATGTGGAGTTGGTGGCATGTGAAACCCGCATGTGGAGCATTCGTTTGTGTGGGATGCTCTACCAGGTTCATTCCTAGATAATGCACTCTAAGGGCACTAAGCATAGAGTGTGAAAACTGAGTTTCCTTGAGAGCTGCTTGGAAGCCTGATGGCGTGTGAAGTTAGTGAGCCAAATGGAGTTGTTCTCCCACAAGAACCACTCGGCTGATCCTTCTTCAATATGCCCTTCACCAACATGCAGTGTTTCCTTGATTGAATTAGCTCTCACACCAATATTTGCGTCTAGAGCCTTTGCATTGAGGGCTATCTGAAAACGGCTGTGGCGCTGAAGTTGCCTGTGAATGTGGAGTTGGTGGCATGTGAAACCCGCATGTGGAGCATTCGTTTGTATGGGATGCTCTCCAAGCTTCATTTCAGTCCTAAGCACTCAAAGGGCACTAAGCATAGAGTGTGAAAACTGAGTTTCCTTGAGAGCTGCTTGGAAGCCTGATGGTGTGTGAAGTTAGTGAGCCAAATGGAGTTGTTCTCCCACAAGAACCACTCGGCTGATTCTTCTTCAATATGCCCTTCACCAACATGCAGTGTTTCCTTGATTGAATTAGCTCTCACACCAATATTTGCGTCTAGAGCCTTTGCATTGAGGGCTATCTGAAAACGGCTGTGGCGCTGAAGTTGCCTGTGAATGTGGAGTTGGTGGCATGTGAAACCCGCATGTGGAGCATTCGTTTATGTGGGTTGCTCTACCAGGTTCATTTCAGTCCTAGCCATACAAAGGGCACTAAACATAGAGTGTGAAAACTGAGTTTCCTTGAGAGCTGCTTGGAAGCCTGATGGTGTGTGAAGTTAGTGAGCCAAATGGAGTTGTTCTCCCACAAGAACCACTCGGCTGATCCTTCTTCAATATGCCCTTCACCAACATGCAGTGTTTCCTTGATTGAATTAGCTCTCACACCAATATTTGCGTCTAGAGCCTTTGCATTGAGGGCTATCTGAAAACGGCTGTGGCGCTGAAGTTGCCTGTGAATGTGGAGTTGGTGGCATGTGAAACCCGCATGTGGAGCATTCGTTTGTGTGGGATGCTCTACCAGGTTCATTCCTAGATAATGCACTCAAAGGGCACTAAGCATAGAGTGTGAAAACTGAGTTTCCTTGAGAGCTGCTTGGAAGCCTGATGGTGTGTGAAGTTAGTGAGCCAAATGGAGCTGTTCTCCCACAAGAACCACTTGGCTGATCCTTCTTCAATATGCCCTTCACCAACATGCAGTGTTTCCTTGATTGAATTAGCTCTCACACCAATATTTGCGTCTAGAGCCTTTGCATTGAGGGCTATCTGAAAACGGCTGTGGCGCTGAAGTTGCCTGTGAATGTGGAGTTGGTGGCATGTGAAACCCGCATGTGGAGCATTCGTTTGTGTGGGATGCTCTACTAGGTTCATTCCTAGATAATGCACTCAAAGGGCACTAAGCATAGATTGTGAAGACTGAGTTTCCTTGAGAGCTGCTTGGAAGCCTGATGGTGTGTGAAGTTAGTGAGCCAAATGGAGTTGTTCTCCCACAAGAACCACTCGGCTGATCCTTCTTCAATATGCCCTTCACCAACATGCAGTGTTTCCTTGATTGAATTAGCTCTCACACCAATATTTGCGTCTAGAGCCTTTGCATTGAGGGCTATCTGAAAACGGCTGTGGCGCTGAAGTTGCCTGTGAATGTGGAGTTGGTGGCATGTGAAACCCGCATGTGGAGCATTCGTTTGTGTGGGATGCTCTACCAGGTTCATTTCAGTTGTAGCCAAAGAAAAGGCACTAAGCATAGAGTGTGAAAACTGAGTTTCCTTGAGAGCTGCTTGGAAGCCTGATGGTGTGTGAAGTTAGTGAGCCAAATGGAGTTGTTCTCCCACAAGAACCACTCGGCTGATCCTTCTTCAATATGCCCTTCACCAACATGCAGTGTTTCCTTGATTGAATTAGCTCTCACACCAATATTTGCGTCTAGAGCCTTTGCATTGAGGGCTATCTGAAAACGGCTGTGGCGCTGAAGTTGCCTGTGAATGTGGAGTTGGTGGCATGTGAAACCCGCATGTGGAGCATTCGTTTGTGTGGGATGCTCTACCAGGTTCATTCCTAGATAATGCACTCAAAGGGCACTAAGCATAGAGTGTGAAAACTGAGTTTCCTTGAGAGCTGCTTGGAAGCCTGATGGTGTGTGAAGTTAGTGAGCCAAATGGAGTTGTTCTCCCACAAGAACCACTCGGCTGATAATTCTTCATTATGCCCTTCACCAACATGCAGTGTTTCCTTGATTGAATTAGCTCTCACACCAATATTTGCGTCTAGAGCCTTTGCATTGAGGGCTATCTGAAAACGGCTGTGGCGCTGAAGTTGCCTGTGAATGTGGAGTTGGTGGCATGTGAAACCCGCAAGTGGAGCATTCGTTTGTGTGGGATGCTGACCAAGCTTCATTTCAGTCCTATCCATACAAAGAGCACTAAGCATAGAGTGTGAAAACTGAGTTTCCTTGAGAGCTGCTTGGAAGCCTGATGGTGTGTGAAGTTAGTGAGCCAAATGGAGTTGTTCTCCCACAAGAACCACTCGGCTGATCCTTCTTCAATATGCCCTTCACCAACATGCAGTGTTTCCTTGATTGAATTAGCTCTCACACCAATATTTGCGTCTAGAGCCTTTGCATTGAGGGCTATCTGAAAACGGCTGTGGCGCTGAAGTTGCCTGTGAATGTGGAGTTGGTGGCATGTGAAACCCGCATGTGGAGCATTCGTTTGTATGGGATGCTCTCCAAGCTTCATTTCAGTCCTAGGCACACAAAGAGCAGTAAGCATAGAGTGTGAAAACTGAGTTTCCTTGAGAGCTGCTTGGAAGCCTGATGGTGTGTGAAGTTAGTGAGCCAAATGGAGTTGTTCTCCCACAAGAACCACTCGGCTGATCCTTCTTCAATATGCCCTTCACCAACATGCAGTGTTTCCTTGATTGAATTAGCTCTCACACCAATATTTGCGTCTAGAGCCTTTGCATTGAGGGCTATCTGAAAACGGCTGTGGCGCTGAAGTTGCCTGTGAATGTGGAGTTGGTGGCATGTGAAACCCGCATGTGGAGCATTCGTTTGTGTGGGATGCTCTACCAGGTTCATTCCTAGATAATGCACTCAAAGGGCACTAAGCATAGAGTGTGAAAACTGAGTTTCCTTGAGAGCTGCTTGGAAGCCTGATGGTGTGTGAAGTTAGTGAGCCAAATGGAGTTGTTCTCCCACAAGAACCACTCGGCTGATCCTTCTTCAATATGCCCTTCACCAACATGCAGTGTTTCCTTGATTGAATTAGCTCTCACACCAATATTTGCGTCTAGAGCCTTTGCATTGAGGGCTATCTGAAAACGGCTGTGGCGCTGAAGTTGCCTGTGAATGTGGAGTTGGTGGCATGTGAAACCCGCATGTGGAGCATTCGTTTGTGTGGGATGCTCTACCAGGTTCATTTGAGTTGTAGCCAAAGAAAAGGCACTAAGCATAGAGTGTGAAAACTGAGTTTCCTTGAGAGCTGCTTGGAAGCCTGATGGTGTGTGAAGTTAGTGAGCCAAATGGAGTTGTTCTCCCACAAGAACCACTCGGCTGATCCTTCTTCAATATGCCCTTCACCAACATGCAGTGTTTCCTTGATTGAATTAGCTCTCACACCAATATTTGCGTCTAGAGCCTTTGCATTGAGGGCTATCTGAAAACGGCTGTGGCGCTGAAGTTGCCTGTGAATGTGGAGTTGGTGGCATGTGAAACCCGCATGTGGAGCATTCGTTTGTGTGGGATGCTCTACCAGGTTCATTCCTAGATAATGCATTCAAAAGGCACTAAACATAGAGTGTGAAAACTGAGTTTCCTTGAGAGCTGCTTGGAAGCCTGATGGTGTGTGAAGTTAGTGAGCCAAATGGAGTTGTTCTCCCACAAGAACCACTCGGCTGATCCTTCTTCAATATGCCCTTCACCAACATGCAGTGTTTCCTTGATTGAATTAGCTCTCACACCAATATTTGCGTCTAGAGCCTTTGCATTGAGAGCTATCTGAAAACGACTGTGGCGCTGAAGTTGCCTATGAATGTGGAGTTGGTGGCATGTGAAACCCGCATGTGGAGCATTCGTTTGTTTGGGATGCTCTACCAGGTTCATTCCTAGATAATGCACTCAAAGGGCACTAAGCATAGAGTGTGAAAACTGAGTTTCCTTGAGAGCTGCTTGGAAGCCTGATGGTGTGTGAAGTTAGTGAACCAAATGGAGTTGTTCTCCCACAAGAACCACTCGGTTGATCCTTCTTCAATATGCCCTTCACCAACATGCAGTGTTTCCTTGATTGAATTAGCTCTCACACCAATATTTGCGTCTAGAGCCTTTGCATTGAGGGCTATCTGAAAACGGCTGTGGCGCTGAAGTTGCCTGTGAATGTGGAGTTGGTGGCATGTGAAACCCGCATGTGGAGCATTCGTTTGTGTGGGATGCTCTACCAGGTTCATTTCAGTCGTAGCCAAAGAAAGGGCACTAAGCATAGAGTGTGAAAACTGAGTTTCCTTGAGAGCTGCTTGGAAGCCTGATGGTGTGTGAAGTTAGTGAGCCAAATGGAGTTGTTCTCCCACAAGAACCACTCGGCTGATTCTTCTTCAATATGCCCTTCATCAACATGCAGTGTTTCCTTGATTGAATTAGCTCTCACACCAATATTTGCGTCTAGAGCCTTTGCATTGAGGGCTATCTGAAAACGGCTGTGGCGCTGAAGTTGCCTGTGAATGTGGAGTTGGTGGCATGTGAAACCCGCATGTGGAACATTCGTTTGTGTGGGATGCTGACCAAGCTTCATTTCAGTCCTAGCCATACAAAGGGCACTAAGCATAGAGTGTGAAAACTGAGTTTCCTTGAGAGCTGCTTGGAAGCCTGATGGTGTGTGAAGTTAGTGAGCCAAATGGAGTTGTTCTCCCACAAGAACCACTCGGCTGATCCTTCTTCAATATGCCCTTCACCAACATGCAGTGTTTCCTTGATTGAATTAGCTCTCACACCAATATTTGCGTCTAGAGCCTTTGCATTGAGGGCTATCTGAAAACGGCTGTGGCGCTGAAGTTGCCTGTAAATGTGGAGTTGGTGGCATGTGAAACCCGCATGTGGAGCATTCGTTTGTGTGGGATGCTCTACCAGGTTCATTCCTAGATAATGCACTCAAAGGGCACTAAGCATAGAGTGTGAAAACTGAGTTTCCTTGAGAGCTGCTTGGAAGCCTGATGGTGTGTGAAGTTAGTGAGCCAAATGGAGTTGTTCTCCCACAAGAACCACTCGGCTGATCCTTCTTCAATATGCCCTTCACCAACATGCAGTGTTTCCTTGATTGAATTAGCTCTCACACCAATATTTGCGTCTAGAGCCTTTGCATTGAGGGCTATCTGAAAACGGCTGTGGCGCTGAAGTTGCCTGTGAATGTGGAGTTGGTGGCATGTGAAACCCGCATGTGGAGCATTCGTTTATGTGGGATGCTCTACCAGGTTCATTCCTAGATAATGCACTCAAAGGGCACTAAGCATAGAGTGTGAAAACTGAGTTTCCTTGAGAGCTGCTTGGAAGCCTGATGGTGTGTGAAGTTAGTGAGCCAAATGGAGTTGTTCTCCCACAAGAACCACTCGGCTGATCTTTCTTCAATATGCCCTTCACCAACATGCAGTGTTTCCTTGATTGAATTAGCTCTCACACCAATATTTGCGTCTAGAGCCTTTGCATTGAGGGCTATCTGAAAACGGCTGTGGCGCTGAAGTTGCCTGTGAATGTGGAGTTGCTGGCATGTGAAACCCGCATGTGGAGCATTCGTTTGTGTGGGATGCTCTACCAGGTTCATTCCTAGATAATGCACTCAAAGGGCACTAAGCATAGAGTGTGAAAACTGAGTTTCCTTGAGAGCTGCTTGGAAGCCTGATGGTGTGTGAAGTTAGTGAGCCAAATGGAGTTGTTCTCCCACAAGAACCACTCGGCTGATCCTTCTTCAATATGCCCTTCACCAACATGCAGTGTTTCCTTGATTGAATTAGCTCTCACACCAATATTTGCGTCTAGAGCCTTTTCATTGAGGGCTATCTGAAAACGGCTGTGGCGCTGAAGTTGCCTGTGAATGTGGAGTTGGTGGCATGTGAAACCCGCATGTGGAGCATTCGTTTGTGTGGGATGCTCTACCAGGTTCATTTCAGTCCTAGCCAAAGAAAGGGCACTAAGCATAGAGTGTGAAAACTGAGTTTCCTTGAGAGCTGCTTGGAAGCCTGATGGTGTGTGAAGTTAGTGAGCCAAATGGAGTTGTTCTCCCACAAGAACCACTCGGCTGATCCTTCTTCAATATGCCCTTCACCAACATGCAGTGTTTCCTTGATTGAATTAGCTCTCACACCAATATTTGCATCTAGAGCCTTTGCATTGAGGGCTATCTGAAAACGGCTGTGGCGCTGAAGTTGCCTGTGAATGTGGAGTTGGTGGCATGTGAAACCCGCATGTGGAGCATTCGTTTGTGTGGGATGCTCTACCAGGTTCATTCCTAGATAATGCATTCAAAAGGCACTAAGCATAGAGTGTGAAAACTGAGTTTCCTTGAGAGCTGCTTGGAAGCCTGATGGTGTGTGAAGTTAGTGAGCCAAATGGAGTTGTTCTCCCACAAGAACCACTCGGCTGATCCTTCTTCAATATGCCCTTCACCAACATGCAGTGTTTCCTTGATTGAATTAGCTCTCACACCAATATTTGCGTCTAGAGCCTTTGCATTGAGGGCTATCTGAAAACGGCTGTGGCGCTGAAGTTGCCTGTGAATGTGGAGTTGGTGGCATGTGAAACCCGCATGTGGAGCATTCGTTTATGTGGGATGCTCTCCAAGCTTCATTTCAGTCCTAGGCACTCAAAGGGCACTAAGCATAGAGTGTGAAAACTGAGTTTCCTTGAGAGCTGCTTGGAAGCCTGATGGTGTGTGAAGTTAGTGAGCCAAATGGAGTTGTTCTCCCACAAGAACCACTCGGCTGATCCTTCTTCAATATGCCCTTCACCAACATGCAGTGTTTCCTTGATTGAATTAGCTCTCACACCAATATTTGCGTCTAGAGCCTTTGCATTGAGGGCTATCTGAAAACGACTGTGGCGCTGAAGTTGCCTGTGAATGTGGAGTTGGTGGCATGTGAAACCCGCATGTGGAGCATTCGTTTGTGTGGGATGCTCTACCAGGTTCATTCCTAGATAATGCACTCAAAGGGCATTAAGCATAGAGTGTGAAAACTGAGTTTCCTTGAGAGCTGCTTGGAAGCCTGATGGTGTGTGAAGTTAGTGAGCCAAATGGAGTTGTTCTCCCACAAGAACCACTCGGCTGATCCTTCTTCAATATGCCCTTCACCAACATGCAGTGTTTCCTTGATTGAATTAGCTCTCACACCAATATTTGCGTCTAGAGCCTTTGCATTGAGAGCTATCTGAAAACGGCTGTGGCGCTGATGTTGCCTGTGAATGTGGAGTTGGTGGCATGTGAAACCCGCATGTGGAGCATTCGTTTGTGTGGGATGCTCTACCAGGTTCATTCCTAGATAATGCACTCAAAGGGCACTAAGCATAGAGTGTGAAAACTGAGTTTCCTTGAGAGCTGCTTGGAAGCCTGATGGTGTGTGAAGTTAGTGAGCCAAATGGAGTTGTTCTCCCACAAGAACCACTCGGCTGATCCTTCTTCAATATGCCCTTCACCAACATGCAGTGTTTCCTTGATTGAATTAGCTCTCACACCAATATTTGCGTCTAGAGCCTTTGCATTGAGGGCTATCTGAAAACGGCTGTGGCGCTGAAGTTGCCTGTGAATGTGGAGTTGGTGGCATGTGAAACCCGCATGTGGAGCATTCGTTTATGTGGGATGCTCTACCAGGTTCATTCCTAGATAATGCACTCAAAGGGCACTAAGCATAGAGTGTGAAAACTGAGTTTCCTTGAGAGCTGCTTGGAAGCCTGATGGTGTGTGAAGTTAGTGAGCCAAATGGAGTTGTTCTCCCACAAGAACCACTCGGCTGATCTTTCTTCAATATGCCCTTCACCAACATGCAGTGTTTCCTTGATTGAATTAGCTCTCACACCAATATTTGCGTCTAGAGCCTTTGCATTGAGGGCTATCTGAAAACGGCTGTGGCGCTGAAGTTGCCTGTGAATGTGGAGTTGCTGGCATGTGAAACCCGCATGTGGAGCATTCGTTTGTGTGGGATGCTCTACCAGGTTCATTCCTAGATAATGCACTCAAAGGGCACTAAGCATAGAGTGTGAAAACTGAGTTTCCTTGAGAGCTGCTTGGAAGCCTGATGGTGTGTGAAGTTAGTGAGCCAAATGGAGTTGTTCTCCCACAAGAACCACTCGGCTGATCCTTCTTCAATATGCCCTTCACCAACATGCAGTGTTTCCTTGATTGAATTAGCTCTCACACCAATATTTGCGTCTAGAGCCTTTTCATTGAGGGCTATCTGAAAACGGCTGTGGCGCTGAAGTTGCCTGTGAATGTGGAGTTGGTGGCATGTGAAACCCGCATGTGGAGCATTCGTTTGTGTGGGATGCTCTACCAGGTTCATTTCAGTCCTAGCCAAAGAAAGGGCACTAAGCATAGAGTGTGAAAACTGAGTTTCCTTGAGAGCTGCTTGGAAGCCTGATGGTGTGTGAAGTTAGTGAGCCAAATGGAGTTGTTCTCCCACAAGAACCACTCGGCTGATCCTTCTTCAATATGCCCTTCACCAACATGCAGTGTTTCCTTGATTGAATTAGCTCTCACACCAATATTTGCATCTAGAGCCTTTGCATTGAGGGCTATCTGAAAACGGCTGTGGCGCTGAAGTTGCCTGTGAATGTGGAGTTGGTGGCATGTGAAACCCGCATGTGGAGCATTCGTTTGTGTGGGATGCTCTACCAGGTTCATTCCTAGATAATGCATTCAAAAGGCACTAAGCATAGAGTGTGAAAACTGAGTTTCCTTGAGAGCTGCTTGGAAGCCTGATGGTGTGTGAAGTTAGTGAGCCAAATGGAGTTGTTCTCCCACAAGAACCACTCGGCTGATCCTTCTTCAATATGCCCTTCACCAACATGCAGTGTTTCCTTGATTGAATTAGCTCTCACACCAATATTTGCGTCTAGAGCCTTTGCATTGAGGGCTATCTGAAAACGGCTGTGGCGCTGAAGTTGCCTGTGAATGTGGAGTTGGTGGCATGTGAAACCCGCATGTGGAGCATTCGTTTATGTGGGATGCTCTCCAAGCTTCATTTCAGTCCTAGGCACTCAAAGGGCACTAAGCATAGAGTGTGAAAACTGAGTTTCCTTGAGAGCTGCTTGGAAGCCTGATGGTGTGTGAAGTTAGTGAGCCAAATGGAGTTGTTCTCCCACAAGAACCACTCGGCTGATCCTTCTTCAATATGCCCTTCACCAACATGCAGTGTTTCCTTGATTGAATTAGCTCTCACACCAATATTTGCGTCTAGAGCCTTTGCATTGAGGGCTATCTGAAAACGACTGTGGCGCTGAAGTTGCCTGTGAATGTGGAGTTGGTGGCATGTGAAACCCGCATGTGGAGCATTCGTTTGTGTGGGATGCTCTACCAGGTTCATTCCTAGATAATGCACTCAAAGGGCATTAAGCATAGAGTGTGAAAACTGAGTTTCCTTGAGAGATGCTTGGAAGCCTGATGGTGTGTGAAGTTAGTGAGCCAAATGGAGTTGTTCTCCCACAAGAACCACTCGGCTGATCCTTCTTCAATATGCCCTTCACCAACATGCAGTGTTTCCTTGATTGAATTAGCTCTCACACCAATATTTGCGTCTAGAGCCTTTGCATTGAGAGCTATCTGAAAACGGCTGTGGCGCTGATGTTGCCTGTGAATGTGGAGTTGGTGGCATGTGAAACCCGCATGTGGAGCATTCGTTTGTGTGGGATGCTCTACCAGGTTCATTCCTAGATAATGCACTCAAAGGGCACTAAGCATAGAGTGTGAAAACTGAGTTTCCTTGAGAGCTGCTTGGAAGCCTGATGGTGTGTGAAGTTAGTGAGCCAAATGGAGTTGTTCTCCCACAAAAACCACTTGGCTGATCCTTCTTCAATATGCCCTTCACCAACATGCAGTGTTTCCCTGATTGAATTAGCTCTCACACCAATATTTGCGTCTAGAGCCTTTGCATTGAGGGCTATCTGAAAACGGCTGTGGCGCTGAAGTTGCCTGTGAATGTGCAGTTGGTGGCATGTGAAACCCGCATGTGGAGCATTCGTTTGTGTGGGATGCTCTACCAGGTTCATTTCAGTCCTAGCCATACAAAGGGCACTAAGCATAGAGTGTGAAGACTGAGTTTCCTTGAGAGCTGCTTGGAAGCCTGATGGTGTGTGAAGTTAGTGGGCCAAATGGAGTTGTTCTCCCACAAGAACCACTCGGCTGATCCTTCTTCAATATGCCCTTCACCAACATGCAGTGTTTCCTTGATTGAATTAGCTCTCACACCAATATTTGCGTCTAGAGCCTTTGCATTGAGGGCTATCTGAAAACGGCTGTGGCGCTGAAGTTGCCTGTGAATGTGGAGTTGGTGGCATGTGAAACCCGCATGTGGAGCATTCGTTTATGTGGGATGCTCTCCAAGCTTCATTTCAGTCCTAGGCACTCAAAGGGCACTAAGCATAGAGTGTGAAAACTGAGTTTCCTTGAGAGCTGCTTGGAAGCCTGATGGTGTGTGAAGTTAGTGAGCCAAATGGAGTTGTTCTCCCACAAGAACCACTCGGCTGATCCTTCTTCAATATGCCCTTCACCAACATGCAGTGTTTCCTTGATTGAATTAGCTCTCACACCAATATTTGCGTCTAGAGCCTTTGCATTGAGGGCTATCTGAAAACGGCTGTGGCGCTGAAGTTGCCTGTGAATGTGGAGTTGGTGGCATGTGAAACCCGCATGTGGAGCATTCGTTCGTGTGGGATGCTGACCAAGCTTCATTTCAGTCCTAGGCACACAAAGAGCACTAAGCATAGAGTGTGAAAACTGAGTTTCCTTGAGAGCTGCTTGGAAGCCTGATGGTGTGTGAAGTTAGTGAGCCAAATGGAGTTGTTCTCCCACAAGATCAACTCGGCTGATCCTTCTTCAATATGCCCTTCACCAACATGCAGTGTTTCCTTGATTGAATTAGCTCTCACACCAATATTTGCGTCTAGAGCCTTTGCATTGTGGGCTATCTGAAAACGGCTGTGGCGCTGAAGTTGCCTGTGAATGTGGAGTTGGTGGCATGTGAAACCCGCATGTGGAGCATTCGTTTGTGTGGGATGCTCTACCAGGTTCATTCCTAGATAATGCACTCAAAGGGCACTAAGCATAGAGTGTGAAAACTGAGTTTCCTTGAGAGCTGCTTGGAAGCCTGATGGTGTGTGAAGTTAGTGAGCCAAATGGAGTTGTTCTCCCACAAGAACCACTCGGCTGATCCTTCTTCAATATGCCCTTCACCAACATGCAGTGTTTCCTTGATTGAATTAGCTCTCACACCAATATTTGCGTCTAGAGCCTTTGCATTGAGGGCTATCTGAAAACGGCTGTGGCGCTGAAGTTGCCTGTGAATGTGGAGTTGGTGGCATGTGAAACCCGCATGTGGAGCATTCGTTTGTGTGGGATGCTCTACCAGGTTCATTTCAGTCCTAGCCAAAGAAAGGGCACTAAGCATAGAGTGTGAAAACTGAGTTTCCTTGAGAGCTGCTTGGAAGCCTGATGGTGTGTGAAGTTAGTGAGCCAAATGGAGTTGTTCTCCCACAAGAACCACTCGGCTGATCCTTCTTCAATATGCCCTTCACCAACATGCAGTGTTTCCTTGATTGAATTAGCTCTCACACCAATATTTGCGTCTAGAGCCTTTGCATTGAGGGCTATCTGAAAACGGCTGTGGCGCTGAAGTTGCCTGTGAATGTGCAGTTGGTGGCATGTGAAACCCGCATGTGGAGCATTCGTTTGTGTGGGATGCTCTACCAGGTTCATTCCTAGATAATGCATTCAAAAGGCACTAAGCATAGAGTGTGAAAACTGAGTTTCCTTGAGAGCTGCTTGGAAGCCTGATGGTGTGTGAAGTTAGTGAGCCAAATGGAGTTGTTATCCCACAAGAACCACTCGGCTGATCCTTCTTCAATATGCCCTTCACCAACATGCAGTGTTTCCTTGATTGAATTAGCTCTCACACCAATATTTGCGTCTAGAGCCTTTGCATTGAGGGCTATCTGAAAACAGCTGTGGCGCTGAAGTTGCCTGTGAATGTGGAGTTAGTGGCATGTGAAACCCGCATGTGGAGCATTCGTTTGTGTGGGATGCTCTACCAGGTTCATTTCAGTTGTAGCCAAAGAAAAGGCACTAAGCATAGAGTGTGAAAACTGAGTTTCCTTGAGAGCTGCTTGGAAGCCTGATGGTGTGTGAAGTTAGTGAGCCAAATGGAGTTGTTCTCCCACAAGAACCACTCGGCTGATCCTTCTTCAATATGCCCTTCACCAACATGCAGTGTTTCCTTGATTGAATTAGCTCTCACACCAATATTTGCGTCTAGAGCCTTTGCATTGAGAGCTATCTGAAAACGGCTGTGGCGCTGAAGTTGCCTGTGAATGTGGAGTTGGTGGCATGTGAAACCCGCATGTGGAGCATTCGTTTGTGTGGGATGCTCTACCAGGTTCATTTCAGTCCTAGCCAAAGAAAGGGCACTAAGCATAGAGTGTGAAAACTGAGTTTCCTTGAGAGCTGCTTGGAAGCCTGATGGTGTGTGAAGTTAGTGAGCCAAATGGAGTTGTTCTCCCACAAGAACCACTCGGCTGATTCTTCTTCAATATGCCCTTCATCAACATGCAGTGTTTCCTTGATTGAATTAGCTCTCACACCAATATTTGCGTCTAGAGCCTTTGCATTGAGGGCTATCTGAAAACGGCTGTGGCGCTGAAGTTGCCTGTGAATGTGGAGTTGGTGGCATGTGAAACCCGCATGTGGAGCATTCGTTTATGTGGGATGCTCTCCAAGCTTCATTTCAGTCCTAGGCACTCAAAGGGCACTAAGCATAGAGTGTGAAAACTGAGTTTCCTTGAGAGCTGCTTGGAAGCCTGATGGTGTGTGAAGTTAGTGAGCCAAATGGAGTTGTTCTCCCACAAGAACCACTCGGCTGATCCTTCTTCAATATGCCCTTCACCAACATGCAGTGTTTCCTTGATTGAATTAGCTCTCACACCAATATTTGCGTCTAGAGCCTTTGCATTGAGGGCTATCTGAAAACGGCTGTGGCGCTGATGTCGCCTGTGAATGTGGAGTTGGTGGCATGTGAAACCCGCATGTGGAGCATTCGTTTGTGTGGGATGCTCTACCAGGTTCATTCCTAGATAATGCACTCAAAGGGCACTAAGCATAGAGTGTGAAAACTGAGTTTCCTTGAGAGCTGCTTGGAAGCCTGATGGTGTGTGAAGTTAGTGAGCCAAATGGAGTTGTTCTCCCACAAGAACCACTCGGCTGATCTTTCTTCAATATGCCCTTCACCAACATGCAGTGTTTCCTTGATTGAATTAGCTCTCACACCAATATTTGCGTCTAGAGCCTTTGCATTGAGGGCTATCTGAAAACGGCTGTGGCGCTGAAGTTGCCTGTGAATGTGGAGTTGGTGGCATGTGAAACCCGCATGTGGAACATTCGTTTGTGTGGGATGCTCTACAAGCTTCATTTCAGTCCTAGCCACTCAAAGGGCACTAAGCATAGAGTGTGAAAACTGAGTTTCCTTGAGAGCTTCTTGGAAGCCTGATGGTGTGTGAAGTTAGTGAGCCAAATGGAGTTGTTCTCCCACAAGAACCACTCGGCTGATCCTTCTTCAATATGCCCTTCACCAACATGCAGTGTTTCCTTGATTGAATTAGCTCTCACACCAATATTTGCGTCTAGAGCCTTTGCATTGAGGGCTATCTGAAAACGGCTGTGGCGCTGAAGTTGCCTGTGAATGTGGAGTTGGTGGCATGTGAAACCCGCATGTGGAGCATTCGTTCGTGTGGGATGCTGACCAAGCTTCATTTCAGTCCTAGGCACACAAAGAGCACTAAGCATAGAGTGTGAAAACTGAGTTTCCTTGAGAGCTGCTTGGAAGCCTGATGGTGTGTGAAGTTAGTGAGCCAAATGGAGTTGTTCTCCCACAAGATCCACTCGGCTGATCCTTCTTCAATATGCCCTTCACCAACATGCAGTGTTTCCTTGATTGAATTAGCTCTCACACCAATATTTGCGTCTAGAGCCTTTGCATTGAGGGCTATCTGAAAACGGCTGTGGCGCTGAAGTTGCCTGTGAATGTGGAGTTGGTGGCATGTGAAACCCGCATGTGGAGCATTCGTTTGTGTGGGATGCTCTACCAGGTTCATTCCTAGATAATGCACTCAAAGGGCACTAAGCATAGAGTGTGAAAACTGAGTTTCCTTGAGAGCTGCTTGGAAGCCTGATGGTGTGTGAAGTTAGTGAGCCAAATGGAGTTGTTCTCCCACAAGAACCACTCGGCTGATCCTTCTTCAATATGCCCTTCACCAACATGCAGTGTTTCCTTGATTGAATTAGCTCTCACACCAATATTTGCGTCTAGAGCCTTTGCATTGAGGGCTATCTGAAAACGGCTGTGGCGCTGAAGTTGCCTGTGAATGTGGAGTTGGTGGCATGTGAAACCCGCATGTGGAGCATTCGTTTGTGTGGGATGCTCTACCAGGTTCATTCCTAGATAATGCATTCAAAAGGCACTAAGCATAGAGTGTGAAAACTGAGTTTCCTTGAGAGCTGCTTGGAAGCCTGATGGTGTGTGAAGTTAATGAGCCAAATGGAGTTGTTCTCCCACAAGAACCACTCGGCTGATCCTTCTTCAATATGCCCTTCACCAACATGCAGTGTTTCCTTGATTGAATTAGCTCTCACACCAATATTTGCGTCTAGAGCCTTTGCATTGAGGGCTATCTGAAAACGGCTGTGGCGCTGAAGTTGCCTGTGAATGTGGAGTTGGTGGCATGTGAAACCCGCATGTGGAGCATTCGTTCGTGTGGGATGCTGACCAAGCTTCATTTCAGTCCTAGGCACACAAAGTGCACTAAGCATAGAGTGTGAAAACTGAGTTTCCTTGAGAGCTTCTTGGAAGCCTGATGGTGTGTGAAGTTAGTGAGCCAAATGGAGTTGTTCTCCCACAAGATCCACTCGGCTGATCCTTCTTCAATATGCCCTTCACCAACATGCAGTGTTTCCTTGATTGAATTAGCTCTCACACCAATATTTGCGTCTAGAGCCTTTGCATTGAGGGCTATCTGAAAACGGCTGTGGCGCTGAAGTTGCCTGTGAATGTGGAGCTGGTGGCATGTGAAACCCGCATGTGGAGCATTCGTTTGTGTGGGATGCTCTACCAGGTTCATTCCTAGATAATGCACTCAAAGGGCACTAAGCATAGAGTGTGAAAACTGAGTTTCCTTGAGAGCTGCTTGGAAGCCTGATGGTGTGTGAAGTTAGTGAGCCAAATGGAGTTGTTCTCCCACAAGAACCACTCGGCTGATCCTTCTTCAATATGCCCTTCACCAACATGCAGTGTTTCCTTGATTGAATTAGCTCTCACACCAATATTTGCGTCTAGAGCCTTTGCATTGAGGGCTATCTGAAAACGGCTGTGGCGCTGAAGTTGCCTGTGAATGTGGAGTTGGTGGCATGTGAAACCCGCATGTGGAGCATTCGTTTGTGTGGGATGCTCTACCAGGTTCATTTCAGTCCTAGCCAAAGAAAGGGCACTAAGCATAGAGTGTGAAAACTGAGTTTCCTTGAGAGCTGCTTGGAAGCCTGATGGTGTGTGAAGTTAGTGAGCCAAATGGAGTTGTTCTCCCACAAGAACCACTCGGCTGATCCTTCTTCAATATGCCCTTCACCAACATGCAGTGTTTCCTTGATTGAATTTGCTCTCACACCAATATTTGCATCTAGAGCCTTTGCATTGAGGGCTATCTGAAAACGGCTGTGCCGCTGAAGTTGCCTGTGAATGTGGAGTTGGTGGCATGTGAAACCCGCATGTGGAGCATTCGTTTGTGTGGGATGCTCTACCAGGTTCATTCCTAGATAATGCATTCAAAAGGCACTAAGCATAGAGTGTGAAAACTGAGTTTCCTTGAGAGCTGCTTGGAAGCCTGATGGTGTGTGAAGTTAGTGAGCCAAATGGAGTTGTTCTCCCACAAGAACCACTCGGCTGATCCTTCTTCAATATGCCCTTCACCAACATGCAGTGTTTCCTTGATTGAATTAGCTCTCACACCAATATTTGCGTCTAGAGCCTTTGCATTGAGGGCTATCTGAAAACGGCTGTGGCGCTGAAGTTGCCTGTGAATGTGGAGTTGGTGGCATGTGAAACCCGCATGTGGAGCATTCGTTTATGTGGGATGCTCTCCAAGCTTCATTTCAGTCCTAGGCACTCAAAGGGCACTAAGCATAGAGTGTGAAAACTGAGTTTCCTTGAGAGCTGCTTGGAAGCCTGATGGTGTGTGAAGTTAGTGAGCCAAATGGAGTTGTTCTCCCACAAGAACCACTCGGCTGATCCTTCTTCAATATGCCCTTCACCAACATGCAGTGTTTCCTTGATTGAATTAGCTCTCACACCAATATTTGCGTCTAGAGCCTTTGCATTGAGGGCTATCTGAAAACGACTGTGGCGCTGAAGTTGCCTGTGAATGTGGAGTTGGTGGCATGTGAAACCCGCATGTGGAGCATTCGTTTGTGTGGGATGCTCTACCAGGTTCATTCCTAGATAATGCACTCAAAGGGCACTAAGCATAGAGTGTGAAAACTGAGTTTCCTTGAGAGCTGCTTGGAAGCCTGATGGTGTGTGAAGTTAGTGAGCCAAATGGAGTTGTTCTCCCACAAGAACCACTCGGCTGATCCTTCTTCAATATGCCCTTCACCAACATGCAGTGTTTCCTTGATTGAATTAGCTCTCACACCAATATTTGCGTCTAGAGCCTTTGCATTGAGAGCTATCTGAAAACGGCTGTGGCGCTGATGTTGCCTGTGAATGTGGAGTTGGTGGCATGTGAAACCCGCATGTGGAGCATTCGTTTGTGTGGGATGCTCTACCAGGTTCATTCCTAGATAATGCACTCAAAGGGCACTAAGCATAGAGTGTGAAAACTGAGTTTCCTTGAGAGCTGCTTGGAAGCCTGATGGTGTGTGAAGTTAGTGAGCCAAATGGAGTTGTTCTCCCACAAGAACCACTCGGCTGATCCTTCTTCAATATGCCCTTCACCAACATGCAGTGTTTCCCTGATTGAATTAGCTCTCACACCAATATTTGCGTCTAGAGCCTTTGCATTGAGGGCTATCTGAAAACGGCTGTGGCGCTGAAGTTGCCTGTGAATGTGCAGTTGGTGGCATGTGAAACCCGCATGTGGAGCATTCGTTTGTGTGGGATGCTCTACCAGGTTCATTTCAGTCCTAGCCATACAAAGGGCACTAAGCATAGAGTGTGAAGACTGAGTTTCCTTGAGAGCTGCTTGGAAGCCTGATGGTGTGTGAAGTTAGTGGGCCAAATGGAGTTGTTCTCCCACAAGAACCACTCGGCTGATCCTTCTTCAATATGCCCTTCACCAACATGCAGTGTTTCCTTGATTGAATTAGCTCTCACACCAATATTTGCGTCTAGAGCCTTTGCATTGAGGGCTATCTGAAAACGGCTGTGGCGCTGAAGTTGCCTGTGAATGTGGAGTTGGTGGCATGTGAAACCCGCATGTGGAGCATTCGTTTATGTGGGATGCTCTCCAAGCTTCATTTCAGTCCTAGGCACTCAAAGGGCACTAAGCATAGAGTGTGAAAACTGAGTTTCCTTGAGAGCTGCTTGGAAGCCTGATGGTGTGTGAAGTTAGTGAGCCAAATGGAGTTGTTCTCCCACAAGAACCACTCGGCTGATCCTTCTTCAATATGCCCTTCACCAACATGCAGTGTTTCCTTGATTGAATTAGCTCTCACACCAATATTTGCGTCTAGAGCCTTTGCATTGAGGGCTATCTGAAAACGGCTGTGGCGCTGAAGTTGCCTGTGAATGTGGAGTTGGTGGCATGTGAAACCCGCATGTGGAGCATTCGTTCGTGTGGGATGCTGACCAAGCTTCATTTCAGTCCTAGGCACACAAAGAGCACTAAGCATAGAGTGTGAAAACTGAGTTTCCTTGAGAGCTGCTTGGAAGCCTGATGGTGTGTGAAGTTAGTGAGCCAAATGGAGTTGTTCTCCCACAAGATCAACTCGGCTGATCCTTCTTCAATATGCCCTTCACCAACATGCAGTGTTTCCTTGATTGAATTAGCTCTCACACCAATATTTGCGTCTAGAGCCTTTGCATTGAGGGCTATCTGAAAACGGCTGTGGCGCTGAAGTTGCCTGTGAATGTGGAGTTGGTGGCATGTGAAACCCGCATGTGGAGCATTCGTTTGTGTGGGATGCTCTACCAGGTTCATTCCTAGATAATACACTCAAAGGGCACTAAGCATAGAGTGTGAAAACTGAGTTTCCTTGAGAGCTGCTTGGAAGCCTGATGGTGTGTGAAGTTAGTGAGCCAAATGGAGTTGTTCTCCCACAAGAACCACTCGGCTGATCCTTCTTCAATATGCCCTTCACCAACATGCAGTGTTTCCTTGATTGAATTAGCTCTCACACCAATATTTGCGTCTAGAGCCTTTGCATTGAGGGCTATCTGAAAACGGCTGTGGCGCTGAAGTTGCCTGTGAATGTGGAGTTGGTGGCATGTGAAACCCGCATGTGGAGCATTCGTTTGTGTGGGATGCTCTACCAGGTTCATTTCAGTCCTAGCCAAAGAAAGGGCACTAAGCATAGAGTGTGAAAACTGAGTTTCCTTGAGAGCTGCTTGGAAGCCTGATGGTGTGTGAAGTTAGTGAGCCAAATGGAGTTGTTCTCCCACAAGAACCACTCGGCTGATCCTTCTTCAATATGCCCTTCACCAACATGCAGTGTTTCCTTGATTGAATTAGCTCTCACACCAATATTTGCGTCTAGAGCCTTTGCATTGAGGGCTATCTGAAAACGGCTGTGGCGCTGAAGTTGCCTGTGAATGTGCAGTTGGTGGCATGTGAAACCCGCATGTGGAGCATTCGTTTGTGTGGGATGCTCTACCAGGTTCATTCCTAGATAATGCATTCAAAAGGCACTAAACATAGAGTGTGAAAACTGAGTTTCCTTGAGAGCTGCTTGGAAGCCTGATGGTGTGTGAAGTTAGTGAGCCAAATGGAGTTGTTATCCCACAAGAACCACTCGGCTGATCCTTCTTCAATATGCCCTTCACCAACATGCAGTGTTTCCTTGATTGAATTAGCTCTCACACCAATATTTGCGTCTAGAGCCTTTGCATTGAGGGCTATCTGAAAACAGCTGTGGCGCTGAAGTTGCCTGTGAATGTGGAGTTAGTGGCATGTGAAACCCGCATGTGGAGCATTCGTTTGTGTGGGATGCTCTACCAGGTTCATTTCAGTTGTAGCCAAAGAAAAGGCACTAAGCATAGAGTGTGAAAACTGAGTTTCCTTGAGAGCTGCTTGGAAGCCTGATGGTGTGTGAAGTTAGTGAGCCAAATGGAGTTGTTCTCCCACAAGAACCACTCGGCTGATCCTTCTTCAATATGCCCTTCACCAACATGCAGTGTTTCCTTGATTGAATTAGCTCTCACACCAATATTTGCGTCTAGAGCCTTTGCATTGAGAGCTATCTGAAAACGGCTGTGGCGCTGAAGTTGCCTGTGAATGTGGAGTTGGTGGCATGTGAAACCCGCATGTGGAGCATTCGTTTGTGTGGGATGCTCTACCAGGTTCATTTCAGTCCTAGCCAAAGAAAGGGCACTAAGCATAGAGTGTGAAAACTGAGTTTCCTTGAGAGCTGCTTGGAAGCCTGATGGTGTGTGAAGTTAGTGAGCCAAATGGAGTTGTTCTCCCACAAGAACCACTCGGCTGATTCTTCTTCAATATGCCCTTCATCAACATGCAGTGTTTCCTTGATTGAATTAGCTCTCACACCAATATTTGCGTCTAGAGCCTTTGCATTGAGGGCTATCTGAAAACGGCTGTGGCGCTGAAGTTGCCTGTGAATGTGGAGTTGGTGGCATGTGAAACCCGCATGTGGAGCATTCGTTTATGTGGGATGCTCTCCAAGCTTCATTTCAGTCCTAGGCACTCAAAGGGCACTAAGCATAGAGTGTGAAAACTGAGTTTCCTTGAGAGCTGCTTGGAAGCCTGATGGTGTGTGAAGTTAATGAGCCAAATGGAGTTGTTCTCCCACAAGAACCACTCGGCTGATCCTTCTTCAATATGCCCTTCACCAACATGCAGTGTTTCCTTGATTGAATTAGCTCTCACACCAATATTTGCGTCTAGAGCCTTTGCATTGAGGGCTATCTGAAAACGGCTGTGGCGCTGATGTCGCCTGTGAATGTGGAGTTGGTGGCATGTGAAACCCGCATGTGGAGCATTCGTTTGTGTGGGATGCTCTACCAGGTTCATTCCTAGATAATGCACTCAAAGGGCACTAAGCATAGAGTGTGAAAACTGAGTTTCCTTGAGAGCTGCTTGGAAGCCTGATGGTGTGTGAAGTTAGTGAGCCAAATGGAGTTGTTCTCCCACAAGAACCACTCGGCTGATCTTTCTTCAATATGCCCTTCACCAACATGCAGTGTTTCCTTGATTGAATTAGCTCTCACACCAATATTTGCGTCTAGAGCCTTTGCATTGAGGGCTATCTGAAAACGGCTGTGGCGCTGAAGTTACCTGTGAATGTGGAGTTGGTGGCATGTGAAACCCGCATGTGGAGCATTCGTTTGTGTGGGATGCTCTACAAGCTTCATTTCAGTCCTAGCCACTCAAAGGGCACTAAGCATAGAGTGTGAAAACTGAGTTTCCTTGAGAGCTGCTTGGAAGCCTGATGGTGTGTGAAGTTAGTGAGCCAAATGGAGTTGTTCTCCCACAAGAACCACTCGGCTGATCCTTCTTCAATATGCCCTTCACCAACATGCAGTGTTTCCTTGATTGAATTAGCTCTCACACCAATATTTGCGTCTAGAGCCTTTGCATTGAGGGCTATCTGAAAACGGCTGTGGCGCTGAAGTTGCCTGTGAATGTGGAGTTGGTGGCATGTGAAACCCGCATGTGGAGCATTCGTTCGTGTGGGATGCTGACCAAGCTTCATTTCAGTCCTAGGCACACAAAGAGCACTAAGCATAGAGTGTGAAAACTGAGTTTCCTTGAGAGCTTCTTGGAAGCCTGATGGTGTGTGAAGTTAGTGAGCCAAATGGAGTTGTTCTCCCACAAGATCCACTCGGCTGATCCTTCTTCAATATGCCCTTCACCAACATGCAGTGTTTCCTTGATTGAATTAGCTCTCACACCAATATTTGCGTCTAGAGCCTTTGCATTGAGGGCTATCTGAAAACGGCTGTGGCGCTGAAGTTGCCTGTGAATGTGGAGTTGGTGGCATGTGAAACCCGCATGTGGAGCATTCGTTTGTGTGGGATGCTCTACCAGGTTCATTCCTAGATAATGCACTCAAAGGGCACTAAGCATAGAGTGTGAAAACTGAGTTTCCTTGAGAGCTGCTTGGAAGCCTGATGGTGTGTGAAGTTAGTGAGCCAAATGGAGTTGTTCTCCCACAAGAACCACTCGGCTGATCCTTCTTCAATATGCCCTTCACCAACATGCAGTGTTTCCTTGATTGAATTAGCTCTCACACCAATATTTGCGTCTAGAGCCTTTGCATTGAGGGCTATCTGAAAACGGCTGTGGCGCTGAAGTTGCCTGTGAATGTGGAGTTGGTGGCATGTGAAACCCGCATGTGGAGCATTCGTTTGTGTGGGATGCTCTACCAGGTTCATTCCTAGATAATGCATTCAAAAGGCACTAAGCATAGAGTGTGAAAACTGAGTTTCCTTGAGAGCTGCTTGGAAGCCTGATGGTGTGTGAAGTTAATGAGCCAAATGGAGTTGTTCTCCCACAAGAACCACTCGGCTGATCCTTCTTCAATATGCCCTTCACCAACATGCAGTGTTTCCTTGATTGAATTAGCTCTCACACCAATATTTGCGTCTAGAGCCTTTGCATTGAGGGCTATCTGAAAACGGCTGTGGCGCTGAAGTTGCCTGTGAATGTGGAGTTGGTGGCATGTGAAACCCGCATGTGGAGCATTCGTTCGTGTGGGATGCTGACCAAGCTTCATTTCAGTCCTAGGCACACAAAGAGCACTAAGCATAGAGTGTGAAAACTGAGTTTCCTTGAGAGCTTCTTGGAAGCCTGATGGTGTGTGAAGTTAGTGAGCCAAATGGAGTTGTTCTCCCACAAGATCCACTCGGCTGATCCTTCTTCAATATGCCCTTCACCAACATGCAGTGTTTCCTTGATTGAATTAGCTCTCACACCAATATTTGCGTCTAGAGCCTTTGCATTGAGGGCTATCTGAAAACGGCTGTGGCGCTGAAGTTGCCTGTGAATGTGGAGTTGGTGGCATGTGAAACCCGCATGTGGAGCATTCGTTTGTGTGGGATGCTCTACCAGGTTCATTCCTAGATAATGCACTCAAAGGGCACTAAGCATAGAGTGTGAAAACTGAGTTTCCTTGAGAGCTGCTTGGAAGCCTGATGGTGTGTGAAGTTAGTGAGCCAAATGGAGTTGTTCTCCCACAAGAACCACTCGGCTGATCCTTCTTCAATATGCCCTTCACCAACATGCAGTGTTTCCTTGATTGAATTAGCTCTCACACCAATATTTGCGTCTAGAGCCTTTGCATTGAGGGCTATCTGAAAACGGCTGTGGCGCTGAAGTTGCCTGTGAATGTGGAGTTGGTGGCATGTGAAACCCGCATGTGGAGCATTCGTTTGTGTGGGATGCTCTACCAGGTTCATTTCAGTCCTAGCCAAAGAAAGGGCACTAAGCATAGAGTGTGAAAACTGAGTTTCCTTGAGAGCTGCTTGGAAGCCTGATGGTGTGTGAAGTTAGTGAGCCAAATGGAGTTGTTCTCCCACAAGAACCACTCGGCTGATCCTTCTTCAATATGCCCTTCACCAACATGCAGTGTTTCCTTGATTGAATTAGCTCTCACACCAATATTTGCGTCTAGAGCCTTTGCATTGAGGGCTATCTGAAAACGGCTGTGGCGCTGAAGTTGCCTGTGAATGTGGAGTTGGTGGCATGTGAAACCCGCATGTGGAGCATTCGTTTGTGTGGGATGCTCTACCAGGTTCATTCCTAGATAATGCACTCAAAGGGCACTAAGCATAGAGTGTGAAAACTGAGTTTCCTTGAGAGCTGCTTGGAAGCCTGATGGTGTGTGAAGTTAGTGAGCCAAATGGAGTTGTTCTCCCACAAGAACCACTCGGCTGATCCTTCTTCAATATGCCCTTCACCAACATGCAGTGTTTCCTTGATTGAATTAGCTCTCACACCAATATTTGCGTCTAGAGCCTTTGCATTGAGGGCTATCTGAAAACGGCTGTGGCGCTGAAGTTGCCTGTGAATGTGGAGTTGGTGGCATGTGAAACACGCATGTGGAGCATTCGTTTGTGTGGGATGCTCTACCAGGTTCATTTCAGTCCTAGCCAAAGAAAGGGCACTAAGCATAGAGTGTGAAAACTGAGTTTCCTTGAGAGCTGCTTGGAAGCCTGATGGTGTGTGAAGTTAGTGAGCCAAATGGAGTTGTTCTCCCACAAGAACCACTCGGCTGATCCTTCTTCAATATGCCCTTCACCAACATGCAGTGTTTCCTTGATTGAATTAGCTCTCACACCAATATTTGCGTCTAGAGCCTTTGCATTGAGGGCTATCTGAAAACGGCTGTGGCGCTGAAGTTGCCTGTGAATGTGGAGTTGGTGGCATGTGAAACCCGCATGTGGAGCATTCGTTTGTGTGGGATGCTCTACCAGGTTCATTCCTAGATAATGCATTCAAAAGGCACTAAGCATAGAGTGTGAAAACTGAGTTTCCTTGAGAGCTGCTTGGAAGCCTGATGGAGTGTGAAGTTAGTGAGCCAAATGGAGTTGTTCTCCCACAAGAACCACTCGGCTGATCCTTCTTCAATATGCCCTTCACCAACATGCAGTGTTTCCTTGATTGAATTAGCTCTCACACCAATATTTGCGTCTAGAGCCTTTGCATTGAGGGCTATCTGAAAACGGCTGTGGCGCTGAAGTTGCCTGTGAATGTGGAGTTGGTGGCATGTGAAACACGCATGTGGAGCATTCGTTTGTGTGGGATGCTCTACCAGGTTCATTCCTAGATAATGCACTCAAAGGGCACTAAGCATAGAGTGTGAAAACTGAGTTTCCTTGAGAGCTGCTTGGAAGCCTGATGGTGTGTGAAGTTAGTGAGCCAAATGGAGTTGTTCTCCCACAAGAACCACTCGGCTGATCCTTCTTCAATATGCCCTTCACCAACATGCAGTGTTTCCTTGATTGAATTAGCTCTCACACCAATATTTGCGTCTAGAGCCTTTGCATTGAGGGCTATCTGAAAACGGCTGTGGCGCTGAAGTTGCCTGTGAATGTGGAGTTGGTGGGATGTGAAACACGCATGTGGAGCATTCGTTTGTGTGGGATGCTCTACCAGGTTCATTTCAGTCCTAGCCAAAGAAAGGGCACTAAGCATAGAGTGTGAAAACTGAGTTTCCTTGAGAGCTGCTTGGAAGCCTGATGGTGTGTGAAGTTAGTGAGCCAAATGGAGTTGTTCTCCCACAAGAACCACTCGGCTGATCCTTCTTCAATATGCCCTTCACCAACATGCAGTGTTTCCTTGATTGAATTAGCTCTCACACCAATATTTGCGTCTAGAGCCTTTGCATTGAGGGCTATCTGAAAACGGCTGTGGCGCTGAAGTTACCTGTGAATGTGGAGTTGCTGGCATGTGAAACCCGCATGTGGAGCATTCGTTTGTGTGGGATGCTCTACCAGGTTCATTCCTAGATAATGCACTCAAAGGGCACTAAGCATACAGTGTGAAAACTGAGTTTCCTTGAGAGCTGCTTGGAAGCCTGATGGTTTGTGAAGTTAGTGAGCCAAATGGAGTTGTTCTCCCACAAGAACCACTCGGCTGATCCTTCTTCAATATGCCCTTCACCAACATGCAGTGTTTCCTTGATTGAATTAGCTCTCACACCAATATTTGCGTCTAGAGCCTTTGCATTGAGGGCTATCTGAAAACGGCTGTGGCGCTGAAGTTGCCTGTGAATGTGGAGTTGGTGGCATGTGAAACCCGCATGTGGAGCATTCGTTTGTGTGGGTTGCTCTACCAGGTTCATTTCAGTCCTAGCCAAAGAAAGGGCACTAAGCATAGAGTGTGAAAACTGAGTTTCCTTGAGAGCTGCTTGGAAGCCTGATGGTGTGTGAAGTTAGTGAGCCAAATGGAGTTGTTCTCCCACAAGAACCACTCGGCTGATCCTTCTTCAATATGCGCTTCACCAACATGCAGTGTTTCCTTGATTGAATTAGCTCTCACACCAATATTTGCGTCTAGAGCCTTTGCATTAAGGGCTATCTGAAAACGGCTGTGGCGCTGAAGTTGCCTGTGAATGTGGAGTTGTTGGCATGTGAAACCCGCATGTGGAGCATTCGTTTGTGTGGGATGCTCTACCAGGTTCATTCCTAGATAATGCACTCAAAGGGCACTAAGCATAGAGTGTGAAAACTGAGTTTCCTTGAGAGCTGCTTGGAAGCCTGATGGTGTGTGAAGTTAGTGAGCCAAATGGAGTTGTTCTCCCACAAGAACCACTCGGCTGATCCTTCTTCAATATGCCCTTCACCAACATGCAGTGTTTCCTTGATTGAATTAGCTCTCACACCAATATTTGCGTCTAGAGCCTTTGCATTGAGGGCTATCTGAAAACGGCTGTGGCGCTGAAGTTGCCTGTGAATGTGGAGTTGGTGGCATGTGAAACCCGCATGTGGAGCATTCGTTTGTGTGGGATGCTCTACCAGGTTCATTTCAGTCCTAGCCAAAGAAAGGGCACTAAGCATAGAGTGTGAAAACTGAGTTTCCTTGAGAGCTGCTTGGAAGCCTGATGGTGTGTGAAGTTAGTGAGCCAAATGGAGTTGTTCTCCCACAAGAACCACTCGGCTGATCCTTCTTCAATATGCCCTTCACCAACATGCAGTGTTTCCTTGATTGAATTAGCTCTCACACCAATATTTGCGTCTAGAGCCTTTGCATTGAGGGCTATCTGAAAACGGCTGTGGCGCTGAAGTTGCCTGTGAATGTGGAGTTGGTGGCATGTGAAACCCGCATGTGGAGCATTCGTTTGTGTGGGATGCTCTACCAGGTTCATTTCAGTCCTAGCCAAAGAAAGGGCACTAAGCATAGAGTGTGAAAACTGAGTTTCCTTGAGAGCTGCTTGGAAGCCTGATGGTGTGTGAAGTTAGTGAGCCAAATGGAGTTGTTCTCCCACAAGAACCACTCGGCTGATCCTTCTTCAATATGCCCTTCACCAACATGCAGTGTTTCCTTGATTGAATTAGCTCTCACACCAATATTTGCATCTAGAGCCTTTGCATTGAGGGCTATCTGAAAACGGCTGTGGCGCTGAAGTTGCCTGTGAATGTGGAGTTGGTGGCATGTGAAACCCGCATGTGGAGCATTCGTTTGTGTGGGATGCTCTACCAGGTTCATTCCTAGATAATGCAATCAAAAGGCACTAAACATAGAGTGTGAAAACTGAGTTTCCTTGAGAGCTGCTTGGAAGCCTGATGGTGTGTGAAGTTAGTGAGCCAAATGGAGTTGTTCTCCCACAAGAACCACTCGGCTGATCCTTCTTCAATATGCCCTTCACCAACATGCAGTGTTTCCTTGATTGAATTAGCTCTCACACCAATATTTGCGTCTAGAGCCTTTGCATTGAGGGCTATCTGAAAACGGCTGTGGCGCTGAAGTTGCCTGTGAATGTGGAGTTGGTGGCATGTGAAACCCGCATGTGGAGCATTCGTTTGTGTGGGATGCTCTACCAGGTTCATTCCTAGATAATGCACTCAAAGGGCACTAAGCATAGAGTGTGAAAACTGAGTTTCCTTGAGAGCTGCTTGGAAGCCTGATGGTGTGTGAAGTTAGTGAGCCAAATGGAGTTGTTCTCCCACAAGAACCACTCGGCTGATCCTTCTTCAATATGCCCTTCACCAACATGCAGTGTTTCCTTGATTGAATTAGCTCTCACACCAATATTTGCGTCTAGAGCCTTTGCATTGAGGGCTATCTGAAAACGGCTGTGGCGCTGAAGTTGCCTGTGAATGTGGAGTTGGTGGCATGTGAAACCCGCATGTGGAGCATTCGTTTATGTGGAATGCTGACCAAGCTTCATTTCGGTCCTAGGCACACAAAGGGCACTAAGCATAGAGTGTGAAAACTGAGTTTCCTTGAGAGCTGCTTGGAAGCCTGATGGTGTGTGAAGTTAGTGAGCCAAATGGAGTTGTTCTCCCACAAGAACCACTCGGCTGATCCTTCTTCAATATGCCCTTCACCAACATGCAGTGTTTCCTTGATTGAATTAGCTCTCACACCAATATTTGCGTCTAGAGCCTTTGCATTGAGGGCTATCTGAAAACGGCTGTGGCGCTGAAGTTGCCTGTGAATGTGGAGTTGGTGGCATGTGAAACCCGCATGTGGAGCATTCGTTTGTGTGGGATGCTCTACCAGGTTCATTCCTAGATAATGCATTCAAAAGGCACTAAACATAGAGTGTGAAAACTGAGTTTCCTTGAGAGCTGCTTGGAAGCCTGATGGTGTGTGAAGTTAGTGAGCCAAATGGAGTTGTTCTCCCACAAGAACCACTCGGCTGATCCTTCTTCAATATGCCCTTCACCAACATGCAGTGTTTCCTTGATTGAATTAGCTCTCACACCAATATTTGCGTCTAGAGCCTTTGCATTGAGGGCTATCTGAAAACGGCTGTGGCGCTGAAGTTACCTGTGAATGTGGAGTTGGTGGCATGTGAAACCCGCATGTGGAGCATTCGTTTGTGTGGGATGCTCTACCAGGTTCATTCCTAGATAATGCACTCAAAGGGCACTAAGCATAGAGTGTGAAAACTGAGTTTCCTTGAGAGCTGCTTGGAAGCCTGATGGTGTGTGAAGTTAGTGAGCCAAATGGAGTTGTTCTCCCACAAGAACCACTCGGCTGATCCTTCTTCAATATGCCCTTCACCAACATGCAGTGTTTCCTTGATTGAATTAGCTCTCACACCAATATTTGCGTCTAGAGCCTTTGCATTGAGGGCTATCTGAAAACGGCTGTGGTGCTGAAGTTGCCTGTGAATGTGGAGTTGGTGGCATGTGAAACCCGCATGTGGAGCATTCGTTTGTGTGGGATGCTCTACCAGGTTCATTTCAGTCCTAGCCAAAGAAAGGGCACTAAGCATAGAGTGTGAAAACTGAGTTTCCTTGAGAGCTGCTTGGAAGCCTGATGGTGTGTGAAGTTAGTGAGCCAAATGGAGTTGTTCTCCCACAAGAACCACTCGGCTGATCCTTCTTCAATATGCCCTTCACCAACATGCAGTGTTTCCTTGATTGAATTAGCTCTCACACCAATATTTGCGTCTAGAGCCTTTGCATTGAGGGCTATCTGAAAACGGCTGTGGCGCTGAAGTTGCCTGTGAATGTGGAGTTGGTGGCATGTGAAACCCGCATGTGGAGCATTCGTTTGTGTGGGATGCTCTACCAGGTTCATTTCAGTCCTAGCCAAAGAAAGGGCACTAAGCATAGAGTGTGAAAACTGAGTTTCCTTGAGAGCTGCTTGGAAGCCTGATGGTGTGTGAAGTTAGTGAGCCAAATGGAGTTGTTCTCCCACAAGAACCACTCGGCTGATCCTTCTTCAATATGCCCTTCACCAACATGCAGTGTTTCCTTGATTGAATTAGCTCTCACACCAATATTTGCATCTAGAGCCTTTGCATTGAGGGCTATCTGAAAACGGCTGTGGCGCTGAAGTTGCCTGTGAATGTGGAGTTGGTGGCATGTGAAACCCGCATGTGGAGCATTCGTTTGTGTGGGATGCTCTACCAGGTTCATTCCTAGATAATGCATTCAAAAGGCACTAAACATAGAGTGTGAAAACTGAGTTTCCTTGAGAGCTGCTTGGAAGCCTGATGGTGTGTGAAGTTAGTGAGTCAAATGGAGTTGTTCTCCCACAAGAACCACTCGGCTGATCCTTCTTCAATATGCCCTTCACCAACATGCAGTGTTTCCTTGATTGAATTAGCTCTCACACCAATATTTGCGTCTAGAGCCTTTGCATTGAGGGCTATCTGAAAACGGCTGTGGCGCTGAAGTTGCCTGTGAATGTGGAGTTGGTGGCATGTGAAACCCGCATGTGGAGCATTCGTTTGTGTGGGATGCTCTACCAGGTTCATTCCTAGATAATGCACTCAAAGGGCACTAAGCATAGAGTGTGAAAACTGAGTTTCCTTGAGAGCTGCTTGGAAGCCTGATGGTGTGTGAAGTTAGTGAGCCAAATGGAGTTGTTCTCCCACAAGAACCACTCGGCTGATCCTTCTTCAATATGCCCTTCACCAACATGCAGTGTTTCCTTGATTGAATTAGCTCTCACACCAATATTTGCGTCTAGAGCCTTTGCATTGAGGGCTATCTGAAAACGGCTGTGGCGCTGAAGTTGCCTGTGAATGTGGAGTTGGTGGCATGTGAAACCCGCATGTGGAGCATTCGTTTGTGTGGGATGCTCTACCAGGTTCATTTCAGTCCTAGCCATACAAAGGGCACTAAGCATAGAGTGTGAAAACTGAGTTTCCTTGAGAGCTGCTTGGAAGCCTGATGGTGTGTGAAGTTAGTGAGCCAAATGGAGTTGTTCTCCCACAAGAACCACTCGGCTGATCCTTCTTCAATATGCCCTTCACCAACATGCAGTGTTTCCTTGATTGAATTAGCTCTCACACCAATATTTGCGTCTAGAGCCTTTGCATTGAGGGCTATCTGAAAACGGCTGTGGCACTGAAGTTGCCTGTGAATGTGGAGTTGGTGGCATGTGAAACCCGCATGTGGAGCATTCGTTTGTGTGGGATGCTCTACCAGGTTCATTCCTAGATAATGCACTCAAAGGGCACTAAGCATAGAGTGTGAAAACTGAGTTTCCTTGAGAGCTGCTTGGAAGCCTGATGGTGTGTGAAGTTAGTGAGCCAAATGGAGTTGTTCTCCCACAAGAACCACTCGGCTGATCCTTCTTCAATATGCCCTTCACCAACATGCAGTGTTTCCTTGATTGAATTAGCTCTCACACCAATATTTGCGTCTAGAGCCTTTGCATTGAGGGCTATCTGAAAACGGCTGTGGCGCTGAAGTTGCCTGTGAATGTGGAGTTGGTGGCATGTGAAACCCGCATGTGGAGCATTCGTTTGTGTGGGATGCTGACCAAGCTTCACTTCAGTCCTAGGCACACAAAGAGCACTAAGCATACAGTGTGAAAACTGAGTTTCCTTGAGAGCTGCTTGGAAGCCTGATGGTTTGTGAAGTTAGTGAGCCAAATGGAGTTGTTCTCCCACAAGAACCACTCGGCTGATCCTTCTTCAATATGCCCTTCACCAACATGCAGTGTTTCCTTGATTGAATTAGCTCTCACACCAATATTTGCGTCTAGAGCCTTTGCATTGAGGGCTATCTGAAAACGGCTGTGGCGCTGAAGTTGCCTGTGAATGTGGAGTTGGTGGCATGTGAAACCCGCATGTGGAGCATTCGTTTGTGTGGGATGCTCTACCAGGTTCATTCCTAGATAATGCACTCAAAGGGCACTAAGCATAGAGTGTGAAAACTGAGTTTCCTTGAGAGCTGCTTGGAAGCCTGATGGTGTGTGAAGTTAGTGAGCCAAATGGAGTTATTCTCCCACAAGAACCACTCGGCTGATCCTTCTTCAATATGCCCTTCACCAACATGCAGTGTTTCCTTGATTGAATTAGCTCTCACACCAATATTTGCGTCTAGAGCCTTTGCATTGAGGGCTATCTGAAAACGACTGTGGCGCTGAAGTTGCCTGTGAATGTGGAGTTGGTGGCATGTGAAACCCGCATGTGGAGCATTCGTTTGTGTGGGATGCTCTACCAGGTTCATTTCAGTCCTAGCCAAAGAAAGGGCACTAAGCATAGAGTGTGAAAACTGAGTTTCCTTGAGAGCTGCTTGGAAGCCTGATGGTGTGTGAAGTTAGTGAGCCAAATGGAGTTGTTCTCCCACAAGAACCACTCGGCTGATCCTTCTTCAATATGCCCTTCACCAACATGCAGTGTTTCCTTGATTGAATTAGCTCTCACACCAATATTTGCGTCTAGAGCCTTTGCATTGAGGGCTATCTGAAAACGGCTGTGGCGCTGAAGTTGCCTGTGAATGTGGAGTTGGTGCCATGTGAAACCCGCATGTGGAGCATTCGTTTATGTGGGATGCTGACCAAGCTTCATTTCGGTCCTAGGCACACAAAGTGCAGTAAGCATAGAGTGTGAAAACTGAGTTTCCTTGAGAGCTGCTTGGAAGCCTGATGGTGTGTGAAGTTAGTGAGCCAAATGGAGTTGTTCTCCCACAAGAACCACTTGGCTGATCCTTCTTCAATATGCCCTTCACCAACATGCAGTGTTTCCTTGATTGAATTAGCTCTCACACCAATATTTGCGTCTAGAGCCTTTGCATTGAGGGCTATCTGAAAACGGCTGTGGCGCTGAAGTTGCCTGTGAATGTGGAGTTGGTGGCATGTGAAACCCGCATGTGGAGCATTCGTTTGTGTGGGATGCTCTACTAGGTTCATTCCTAGATAATGCACTCAAAGGGCACTAAGCATAGAGTGTGAAAACTGAGTTTCCTTGAGAGCTGCTTGGAAGCCTGATGGTGTGTGAAGTTAGTGAGCCAAATGGAGTTGTTCTCCCACAAGAACCACTCGGCTGATCCTTCTTCAATATGCCCTTCACCAACATGCAGTGTTTCCTTGATTGAATTAGCTCTCACACCAATATTTGCGTCTAGAGCCTTTGCATTGAGGGCTATCTGAAAACGGCTGTGGCGCTGAAGTTGCCTGTGAATGTGGAGTTGGTGGCATGTGAAACCCGCATGTGGAGCATTCGTTTGTGTGGGATGCTCTACCAGGTTCATTCCTAGATAATGCACTCAAAGGGCACTAAGCATAGAGTGTGAAGACTGAGTTTCCTTGAGAGCTGCTTGGAAGCCTGATGGTGTGTGAAGTTAGTGAGCCAAATGGAGTTGTTCTCCCACAAGAACCACTCGGCTGATCCTTCTTCAATATGCCCTTCACCAACATGCAGTGTTTCCTTGATTGAATTAGCTCTCACACCAATATTTGCGTCTAGAGCCTTTGCATTGAGGGCTATCTGAAAACGGCTGTGGCGCTGAAGTTGCCTGTGAATGTGGAGTTGGTGGCATGTGAAACCCGCATGTGGAGCATTCGTTTGTGTGGGATGCTCTACCAGGTTCATTTCAGTCCTAGCCATACAAAGGGCACTAAGCATAGAGTGTGAAAACTGAGTTTCCTTGAGAGCTGCTTGGAAGCCTGATGGTGTGTGAAGTTAGTGAGCCAAATGGAGTTGTTCTCCCACAAGAACCACTCGGCTGATCCTTCTTCAATATGCCCTTCACCAACATGCAGTGTTTCCTTGATTGAATTAGCTCTCACACCAATATTTGCGTCTAGAGCCTTTGCATTGAGGGCTATCTGAAAACGGCTGTGGCGCTGAAGTTGCCTGTGAATGTGGAGTTGGTGGCATGTGAAACCCGCATGTGGAGCTTTCGTTTATGTGGGATGCTCTCCAAGCTTCATTTCAGTCCTAGGCACTCAAAGGGCACTAAGCATAGAGTGTGAAAACTGAGTTTCCTTGAGAGCTGCTTGGAAGCCTGATGGTGTGTGAAGTTAGTGAGCCAAATGGAGTTGTTCTCCCACAAGAACCACTCGGCTGATCCTTCTTCAATATGCCCTTCACCAACATGCAGTGTTTCCTTGATTGAATTAGCTCTCACACCAATATTTGCGTCTAGAGCCTTTGCATTGAGGGCTATCTGAAAACGGCTGTGGCGCTGAAGTTGCCTGTGAATGTGGAGTTGGTGGCATGTGAAACCCGCATGTGGAGCATTCGTTTGTGTGGGATGCTCTACCAGGTTCATTCCTAGATAATGCATTGAAAAGGCACTAAACATAGAGTGTGAAAACTGAGTTTCCTTGAGAGCTGCTTGGAAGCCTGATGGTGTGTGAAGTTAGTGAGCCAAATGGAGTTGTTCTCCCACAAGAACCACTCGGCTGATCCTTCTTCAATATGCCCTTCACCAACATGCAGTGTTTCCTTGATTGAATTAGCTCTCACACCAATATTTGCGTCTAGAGCCTTTGCATTGAGGGCTATCTGAAAACGGCTGTGGCGCTGAAGTTGCCTGTGAATGTGGAGTTGCTGGCATGTGAAACCCGCATGTGGAGCATTCGTTTATGTGGAATGCTGACCAAGCTTCATTTCGGTCCTAGGCACACAAAGTGCAGTAAGCATAGAGTGTGAAAACTGAGTTTCCTTGAGAGCTGCTTGGAAGCCTGATGGTGTGTGAAGTTAGTGAGCCAAATGGAGTTGTTCTCCCACAAGAACCACTTGGCTGATCCTTCTTCAATATGCCCTTCACCAACATGCAGTGTTTCCTTGATTGAATTAGCTCTCACACCAATATTTGCGTCTAGAGCCTTTGCATTGAGGGCTATCTGAAAACGGCTGTGGCGCTGAAGTTGCCTGTGAATGTGGAGTTGGTGGCATGTGAAACCCGCATGTGGAGCATTCGTTTGTGTGGGATGCTCTACTAGGTTCATTCCTAGATAATGCACTCAAAGGGCACTAAGCATAGAGTGTGAAAACTGAGTTTCCTTGAGAGCTGCTTGGAAGCCTGATGGTGTGTGAAGTTAGTGAGCCAAATGGAGTTGTTCTCCCACAAGAACCACTCGGCTGATCCTTCTTCAATATGCCCTTCACCAACATGCAGTGTTTCCTTGATTGAATTAGCTCTCACACCAATATTTGCGTCTAGAGCCTTTGCATTGAGGGCTATCTGAAAACAGCTGTGGCGCTGAAGTTGCCTGTGAATGTGGAGTTGGTGGCATGTGAAACCCGCATGTGGAGCATTCGTTTGTGTGGGATGCTCTACCAGGTTCATTCCTAGATAATGCACTCAAAGGGCACTAAGCATAGAGTGTGAAGACTGAGTTTCCTTGAGAGCTGCTTGGAAGCCTGATGGTGTGTGAAGTTAGTGAGCCAAATGGAGTTGTTCTCCCACAAGAACCACTCGGCTGATCCTTCTTCAATATGCCCTTCATCAACATGCAGTGTTTCCTTGATTGAATTAGCTCTCACACCAATATTTGCGTCTAGAGCCTTTGCATTGAGGGCTATCTGAAAACGGCTGTGGCGCTGAAGTTGCCTGTGAATGTGGAGTTGGTGGCATGTGAAACCCGCATGTGGAGCATTCGTTTATGTGGGATGCTCTCCAAGCTTCATTTCAGTCCTAGGCACTCAAAGGGCACTAAGCATAGAGTGTGAAAACTGAGTTTCCTTGAGAGCTGCTTGGAAGCCTGATGGTGTGTGAAGTTAGTGAGCCAAATGGAGTTGTTCTCCCACAAGAACCACTCGGCTGATCCTTCTTCAATATGCCCTTCACCAACATGCAGTGTTTCCTTGATTGAATTAGCTCTCACACCAATATTTGCGTCTAGAGCCTTTGCATTGAGGGCTATCTGAAAACGGCTGTGGCGCTGAAGTTGCCTGTGAATGTGGAGTTGGTGGCATGTGAAACCCGCATGTGGAGCATTCGTTTGTGTGGGATGCTCTACCAGGGTCATTCCTAGATAATTCACTCAAAAGGCAATAAGAATAGAGTGTGAAAACTGAGTTTCCTTGAGAGCTGCTTGGAAGCCTGATGGTGTGTGAAGTTAGTGAGCCAAATGGAGTTGTTCTCCCACAAGAACCACTCGGCTGATCCTTCTTCAATATGCCCTTCACCAACATGCAGTGTTTCCTTGATTGAATTAGCTCTCACACCAATATTTGCGTCTAGAGCCTTTGCATTGAGGGCTATCTGAAAACGGCTGTGGCGCTGAAGTTGCCTGTGAATGTGGAGTTGGTGGCATGTGAAACCCGCATGTGGAGCATTCGTTTGTGTGGGATGCTCTACCAGGTTCATTTCAGTCCTAGCCATACAAAGGGCACTAAGCATAGATTGTGAAAACTGAGTTTCCTTGAGAGCTGCTTGGAAGCCTGATGGTGTGTGAAGTTAGTGAGCCAAATGGAGTTGTTCTCCCACAAGAACCACTCGGCTGATCCTTCTTCAATATGCCCTTCACCAACATGCAGTGTTTCCTTGATTGAATTAGCTCTCACACCAATATTTGCGTCTAGAGCCTTTGCATTGAGGGCTATCTGAAAATGGCTGTGGTGCTGAAGTTGCCTGAGAATGCGGAGTTGGTGGCATGTGAAACCCGCATGTGGAGCATTCGTTTGTGTGGGATGCTCTACCAGGTTCATTCCTAGATAATGCACTCAAAGGGCACTAAGCATAGAGTGTGAAAACTGAGTTTCCTTGAGAGCTGCTTGGAAGCCTGATGGTGTGTGAAGTTAGTGAGCCAAATGGAGTTGTTCTCCCACAAGAACCACTCGGCTGATCTTTCTTCAATATGCCCTTCACCAACATGCAGTGTTTCCTTGATTGAATTAGCTCTCACACCAATATTTGCGTCTAGAGCCTTTGCATTGAGGGCTATCTGAAAACGGCTGTGGCGCTGAAGTTGCCTGTGAATGTGGAGTTCGTGGCATGTGAAACACGCATGTGGAGCATTCGTTTGTGTGGGATGCTCTACCAGGTTCATTCCTAGATAATGCACTCAAAGGGCACTAAGCATAGAGTGTGAAAACTGAGTTTCCTTGAGAGCTGCTTGGAAGCCTGATGGTGTGTGAAGTTAGTGAGCCAAATGGAGTTGTTCTCCCACAAGAACCACTCGGCTGATCCTTCTTCAATATGCCCTTCACCAACATGCAGTGTTTCCTTGATTGAATTAGCTCTCACACCAATATTTGCGTCTAGAGCCTTTGCATTGAGGGCTATCTGAAAACGGCTGTGGCGCTGAAGTTGCCTGTGAATGTGGAGTTGGTGGCATGTGAAACCCGCATGTGGAGCATTCGTTTGTGTGGGATGCTCTACCAGGTTCATTTCAGTCCTAGCCATACAAAGGGCACTAAGCATAGATTGTGAAAACTGAGTTTCCTTGAGAGCTGCTTGGAAGCCTGATGGTGTGTGAAGTTAGTGAGCCAAATGGAGTTGTTCTCCCACAAGAACCACTCGGCTGATCCTTCTTCAATATGCCCTTCACCAACATGCAGTGTTTCCTTGATTGAATTAGCTCTCACACCAATATTTGCGTCTAGAGCCTTTGCATTGAGGGCTATCTGAAAATGGCTGTGGTGCTGAAGTTGCCTGAGAATGTGGAGTTGGTGGCATGTGAAACCCGCATGTGGAGCATTCGTTTGTGTGGGATGCTCTACCAGGTTCATTCCTAGATAATGCACTCAAAGGGCACTAAGCATAGAGTGTGAAAACTGAGTTTCCTTGAGAGCTGCTTGGAAGCCTGATGGTGTGTGAAGTTAGTGAGCCAAATGGAGTTGTTCTCCCACAAGAACCACTCGGCTGATCTTTCTTCAATATGCCCTTCACCAACATGCAGTGTTTCCTTGATTGAATTAGCTCTCACACCAATATTTGCGTCTAGAGCCTTTGCATTGAGGGCTATCTGAAAACGGCTGTGGCGCTGAAGTTGCCTGTAAATGTGGAGTTGGTGGCATGTGAAACCCGCATGTGGAGCATTCGTTTGTGTGGGATGCTCTACCAGGTTCATTCCTAGATAATGCACTCAAAGGGCACTAAGCATAGAGTGTGAAAACTGAGTTTCCTTGAGAGCTGCTTGGAAGCCTGATGGTGTGTGAAGTTAGTGAGCCAAATGGAGTTGTTCTCCCACAAGAACCACTCGGCTGATCCTTCTTCAATATGCCCTTCACCAACATGCAGTGTTTCCTTGATTGAATTAGCTCTCACACCAATATTTGCGTCTAGAGCCTTTGCATTGAGGGCTATCTGAAAACGGCTGTGGCGCTGAAGTTGCCTGTGAATGTGGAGTTGCTGGCATGTGAAACCCGCATGTGGAGCATTCGTTTGTGTGGGATGCTCTACCAGGTTCATTCCTAGATAATGCATTCAAAAGGCACTAAACATAGAGTGTGAAAACTGAGTTTCCTTGAGAGCTGCTTGGAAGCCTGATGGCGTGTGAAGTTAGTGAGCCAAATGGAGTTGTTCTCCCACAAGAACCACTCGGCTGATCCTTCTTCAATATGCCCTTCACCAACATGCAGTGTTTCCTTGATTGAATTAGCTCTCACACCAATATTTGCGTCTAGAGCCTTTGCATTGAGGGCTATCTGAAAACGGCTGTGGCGCTGAAGTTGCCTGTGAATGTGGAGTTGGTGGCATGTGAAACCCGCATGTGGAGCATTCGTTTGTGTGGGATGCTCTACTAGGTTCATTCCTAGATAATGCACTCAAAGGGCACTAAGCATAGAGTGTGAAAACTGAGTTTCCTTGAGAGCTGCTTGGAAGCCTGATGGTGTGTGAAGTTAGTGAGCCAAATGGAGTTGTTCTCCCACAAGAACCACTCGGCTGATCCTTCTTCAATATGCCCTTCACCAACATGCAGTGTTTCCTTGATTGAATTAGCTCTCACACCAATATTTGCGTCTAGAGCCTTTGCATTGAGGGCTATCTGAAAACAGCTGTGGCGCTGAAGTTGCCGGTGAATGTGGAGTTGGTGGCATGTGAAACCCGCATGTGGAGCATTCGTTTGTGTGGGATGCTCTACCAGGTTCATTCCTAGATAATGCACTCAAAGGGCACTAAGCATAGAGTGTGAAGACTGAGTTTCCTTGAGAGCTGCTTGGAAGCCTGATGGTGTGTGAAGTTAGTGAGCCAAATGGAGTTGTTCTCCCACAAGAACCACTCGGCTGATCCTTCTTCAATATGCCCTTCATCAACATGCAGTGTTTCCTTGATTGAATTAGCTCTCACACCAATATTTGCGTCTAGAGCCTTTGCATTGAGGGCTATCTGAAAACGGCTGTGGCGCTGAAGTTGCCTGTGAATGTGGAGTTGGTGGCATGTGAAACCCGCATGTGGAGCATTCGTTTATGTGGGATGCTCTCCAAGCTTCATTTCAGTCCTAGGCACTCAAAGGGCACTAAGCATAGAGTGTGAAAACTGAGTTTCCTTGAGAGCTGCTTGGAAGCCTGATGGTGTGTGAAGTTAGTGAGCCAAATGGAGTTGTTCTCCCACAAGAACCACTCGGCTGATCCTTCTTCAATATGCCCTTCACCAACATGCAGTGTTTCCTTGATTGAATTAGCTCTCACACCAATATTTGCGTCTAGAGCCTTTGCATTGAGGGCTATCTGAAAACGGCTGTGGCGCTGAAGTTGCCTGTGAATGTGGAGTTGGTGGCATGTGAAACCCGCATGTGGAGCATTCGTTTGTGTGGGATGCTCTACCAGGGTCATTCCTAGATAATTCACTCAAAAGGCAATAAGAATAGAGTGTGAAAACTGAGTTTCCTTGAGAGCTGCTTGGAAGCCTGATGGTGTGTGAAGTTAGTGAGCCAAATGGAGTTGTTCTCCCACAAGAACCACTCGGCTGATCCTTCTTCAATATGCCCTTCACCAACATGCAGTGTTTCCTTGATTGAATTAGCTCTCACACCAATATTTGCGTCTAGAGCCTTTGCATTGAGGGCTATCTGAAAACGGCTGTGGCGCTGAAGTTGCCTGTGAATGTGGAGTTGGTGGCATGTGAAACCCGCATGTGGAGCATTCGTTTGTGTGGGATGCTCTACCAGGTTCATTTCAGTCCTAGCCATACAAAGGGCACTAAGCATAGATTGTGAAAACTGAGTTTCCTTGAGAGCTGCTTGGAAGCCTGATGGTGTGTGAAGTTAGTGAGCCAAATGGAGTTGTTCTCCCACAAGAACCACTCGGCTGATCCTTCTTCAATATGCCCTTCACCAACATGCAGTGTTTCCTTGATTGAATTAGCTCTCACACCAATATTTGCGTCTAGAGCCTTTGCATTGAGGGCTATCTGAAAACGGCTGTGGTGCTGAAGTTGCCTGAGAATGTGGAGTTGGTGGCATGTGAAACCCGCATGTGGAGCATTCGTTTGTGTGGGATGCTCTACCAGGTTCATTCCTAGATAATGCACTCAAAGGGCACTAAGTATAGAGTGTGAAAACTGAGTTTCCTTGAGAGCTGCTTGGAAGCCTGATGGTGTGTGAAGTTAGTGAGCCAAATGGAGTTGTTCTCCCACAAGAACCACTCGGCTGATCTTTCTTCAATATGCCCTTCACCAACATGCAGTGTTTCCTTGATTGAATTAGCTCTCACACCAATATTTGCGTCTAGAGCCTTTGCATTGAGGGCTATCTGAAAACGGCTGTGGCGCTGAAGTTGCCTGTAAATGTGGAGTTGGTGGCATGTGAAACCCGCATGTGGAGCATTCGTTCGTGTGGGATGCTGACCAAGCTTCATTTCAGTCCTAGGCACACAAAGAGCACTAAGCATAGAGTGTGAAAACTGAGTTTCCTTGAGAGCTGCTTGGAAGCCTGATGGTGTGTGAAGTTAGTGAGCCAAATGGAGTTGTTCTCCCACAAGATCCACTCGGCTGATCCTTCTTCAATATGCCCTTCACCAACATGCAGTGTTTCCTTGATTGAATTAGCTCTCACACCAATATTTGCGTCTAGAGCCTTTGCATTGAGGGCTATCTGAAAACGGCTGTGGCGCTGAAGTTGCCTGTGAATGTGGAGTTGGTGGCATGTGAAACCCGCATGTGGAGCATTCGTTTGTGTGGGATGCTCTACCAGGTTCATTCCTAGATAATGCACTCAAAGGGCACTAAGCATAGAGTGTGAAAACTGAGTTTCCTTGAGAGCTGCTTGGAAGCCTGATGGTGTGTGAAGTTAGTGAGCCAAATGGAGTTGTTCTCCCACAAGAACCACTCGGCTGATCCTTCTTCAATATGCCCTTCACCAACATGCAGTGTTTCCTTGATTGAATTAGCTCTCACACCAATATTTGCGTCTAGAGCCTTTGCATTGAGGGCTATCTGAAAACGGCTGTGGCGCTGAAGTTGCCTGTGAATGTGGAATTGGTGGCATGTGAAACCCGCATGTGGAGCATTCGTTTGTGTTTGATGCTCTACCAGGTTCATTTCAGTCCTAGCCAAAGAAAGGGCACTAAGCATAGAGTGTGAAAACTGAGTTTCCTTGAGAGCTGCTTGGAAGCCTGATGGTGTGTGAAGTTAGTGAGCCAAATGGAGTTGTTCTCCCACAAGAACCACTCGGCTGATCCTTCTTCAATATGCCCTTCACCAACATGCAGTGTTTCCTTGATTGAATTAGCTCTCACACCAATATTTGCGTCTAGAGCCTTTGCATTGAGGGCTATCTGAAAACGGCTGTGGCGCTGAAGTTGCCTGTGAATGTGGAGTTGGTGGCATGTGAAACCCGCATGTGGAGCATTCGTTTGTGTGGGATGCTCTACCAGGTTCATTCCTAGATAATGCACTCAAAGGGCACTAAGCATAGAGTGTGAAAACTGAGTTTCCTTGAGAGCTGCTTGGAAGCCTGATGGTGTGTGAAGTTAGTGAGCCAAATGGAGTTTTTCTCCCACATGAACCACTCGGCTGATCCTTCTTCAATATGCCCTTCACCAACATGCAGTGTTTCCTTGATTGAATTAGCTCTCACACCAATATTTGCGTCTAGAGCCTTTGCATTGAGGGCTATCTGAAAACGGCTGTGGCGCTGAAGTTGCCTGTGAATGTGGAGTTGCTGGCATGTGAAACCCGCATGTGGAGCATTCGTTTGTGTGGGATGCTCTACCAGGTTCATTCCTAGATAATGCATTCAAAAGGCACTAAACATAGAGTGTGAAAACTGAGTTTCCTTGAGAGCTGCTTGGAAGCCTGATGGCGTGTGAAGTTAGTGAGCCAAATGGAGTTGTTCTCCCACAAGAACCACTCGGCTGATCCTTCTTCAATATGCCCTTCACCAACATGCAGTGTTTCCTTGATTGAATTAGCTCTCACACCAATATTTGCGTCTAGAGCCTTTGCATTGAGGGCTATCTGAAAACGGCTGTGGCGCTGAAGTTGCCTGTGAATGTGGAGTTGGTGGCATGTGAAACCCGCATGTGGAGCATTCGTTTATGTGGAATGCTGACCAAGCTTCATTTCGGTCCTAGGCACACAAAATGCAGTAAGCATAGAGTGTGAAAACTGAGTTTCCTTGAGAGCTGCTTGGAAGCCTGATGGTGTGTGAAGTTAGTGAGCCAAATGGAGTTGTTCTCCCACAAGAACCACTCAGCTGATCCTTCTTCAATATGCCCTTCACCAACATGCAGTGTTTCCTTGATTGAATTAGCTCTCACACCAATATTTGCGTCTAGAGCCTTTGCATTGAGGGCTATCTGAAAACGGCTGTGGCGCTGAAGTTGCCTGTGAATGTGGAGTTGGTGGCATGTGAAACCCGCATGTGGAGCATTCGTTTGTGTGGGATGCTCTACCAGGTTCATTCCTAGATAATGCACTCAAAGGGCACTAAGCATAGAGTGTGAAGACTGAGTTTCCTTGAGAGCTGCTTGGAAGCCTGATGGTGTGTGAAGTTAGTGAGCCAAATGGAGTTGTTCTCCCACAAGAACCACTCGGCTGATCCTTCTTCAATATGCCCTTCATCAACATGCAGTGTTTCCTTGATTGAATTAGCTCTCACACCAATATTTGCGTCTAGAGCCTTTGCATTGAGGGCTATCTGAAAACGGCTGTGGCGCTGAAGTTGCCTGTGAATGTGGAGTTGGTGGCATGTGAAACCCGCATGTGGAGCATTCGTTTATGTGGGATGCTCTCCAAGCTTCATTTCAGTCCTAGGCACTCAAAGGGCACTAAGCATAGAGTGTGAAAACTGAGTTTCCTTGAGAGCTGCTTGGAAGCCTGATGGTGTGTGAAGTTAGTGAGCCAAATGGAGTTGTTCTCCCACAAGAACCACTCGGCTGATCCTTCTTCAATATGCCCTTCACCAACATGCAGTGTTTCCTTGATTGAATTAGCTCTCACACCAATATTTGCGTCTAGAGCCTTTGCATTGAGGGCTATCTGAAAACGGCTGTGGCGCTGAAGTTGCCTGTGAATGTGGAGTTGGTGGCATGTGAAACCCGCATGTGGAGCATTCGTTTGTGTGGGATGCTCTACCAGGGTCATTCCTAGATAATTCACTCAAAAGGCAATAAGAATAGAGTGTGAAAACTGAGTTTCCTTGAGAGCTGCTTGGAAGCCTGATGGTGTGTGAAGTTAGTGAGCCAAATGGAGTTGTTCTCCCACAAGAACCACTCGGCTGATCCTTCTTCAATATGCCCTTCACCAACATGCAGTGTTTCCTTGATTGAATTAGCTCTCACACCAATATTTGCGTCTAGAGCCTTTGCATTGAGGGCTATCTGAAAACGGCTGTGGCGCTGAAGTTGCCTGTGAATGTGGAGTTGGTGGCATGTGAAACCCGCATGTGGAGCATTCGTTTGTGTGGGATGCTCTACCAGGTTCATTTCAGTCCTAGCCATACAAAGGGCACTAAGCATAGATTGTGAAAACTGAGTTTCCTTGAGAGCTGCTTGGAAGCCTGATGGTGTGTGAAGTTAGTGAGCCAAATGGAGTTGTTCTCCCACAAGAACCACTCGGCTGATCCTTCTTCAATATGCCCTTCACCAACATGCAGTGTTTCCTTGATTGAATTAGCTCTCACACCAATATTTGCGTCTAGAGCCTTTGCATTGAGGGCTATCTGAAAACGGCTGTGGTGCTGAAGTTGCCTGAGAATGTGGAGTTGGTGGCATGTGAAACCCGCATGTGGAGCATTCGTTTGTGTGGGATGCTCTACCAGGTTCATTCCTAGATAATGCACTCAAAGGGCACTAAGTATAGAGTGTGAAAACTGAGTTTCCTTGAGAGCTGCTTGGAAGCCTGATGGTGTGTGAAGTTAGTGAGCCAAATGGAGTTGTTCTCCCACAAGAACCACTCGGCTGATCTTTCTTCAATATGCCCTTCACCAACATGCAGTGTTTCCTTGATTGAATTAGCTCTCACACCAATATTTGCGTCTAGAGCCTTTGCATTGAGGGCTATCTGAAAACGGCTGTGGCGCTGAAGTTGCCTGTAAATGTGGAGTTGGTGGCATGTGAAACCCGCATGTGGAGCATTCGTTCGTGTGGGATGCTGACCAAGCTTCATTTCAGTCCTAGGCACACAAAGAGCACTAAGCATAGAGTGTGAAAACTGAGTTTCCTTGAGAGCTGCTTGGAAGCCTGATGGTGTGTGAAGTTAGTGAGCCAAATGGAGTTGTTCTCCCACAAGATCCACTCGGCTGATCCTTCTTCAATATGCCCTTCACCAACATGCAGTGTTTCCTTGATTGAATTAGCTCTCACACCAATATTTGCGTCTAGAGCCTTTGCATTGAGGGCTATCTGAAAACGGCTGTG
>NW_026700906.1:0-25639 GCF_030435755.1 Ochotona princeps
TCTACCAGGTTCATTCCTAGATAATGCACTCAAAGGGCACTAAGCATAGAGTGTGAAAACTGAGTTTCCTTGAGAGCTGCTTGGAAGCCTGATGGTGTGTGAAGTTAGTGAGCCAAATGGAGTTGTTCTCCCACAAGAACCACTCGGCTGATTCTTCTTCAATATGCCCTTCACCAACATGCAGTGTTTCCTTGATTGAATTAGCTCTCACACCACTATTTGCGTCTAGAGCCTTTGCATTGAGGGCTATCTGAAAACGGCTGTGGCGCTGAAGTTGCCTGTGAATGTGGAGTTGGTGGCATGTGAAACCCGCATGTGTAGCATTCGTTTGTGTGGGATGCTCACCAAGCTTCATTTCTGTCCTAGGCACTCAAGGCCACTAAGCATAGAGTGTGAAAACTGAGTTTCCTTGAGAGCTGCTTGGAAGCCTGATGGTGTGTGAAGTTAGTGAGCCAAATGGAGTTGTTCTCCCACAAGAAGCACTCGGCTGATTCTTCTTCAATATGCCCTTCACCAACATGCAGTGTTTCCTTGATTGAATTAGCTCTCACACCACTATTTGCGTCTAGAGCCTTTGCGTTGAGGGCTATCTGAAAACGGCTGTGGCGCTGAAGTTGCCTGTGAATGTGGAGTTGGTGGCATGTGAAACCCGCATGTGGAGCATTGGTTTGTGTGGGAAGCTCACCAGCTTCATTTCCGTCCTAGGCACTGAAAGGGCACTAAGCATAGAGTGTGAAAACTGAGTTTCCTTGAGAGCTGCTTGGAAGCCTGATGGTGTGTGAAGTTAGTGAGCCAAATGGAGTTGTTCTCCCACAAGAACCACTCGGCTGATTCTTCTTCAATATGCCCTTCACCAACATGCAGTGTTTCCTTGATTGAATTAGCTCTCACACCACTATTTGCGTCTAGAGCCTTTGCATTGAGGGCTATCTGAAAACGGCTGTGGCGCTGAAGTTGCCTGTGAATGTGGAGTTGGTGGCATGTGAAACCCGCATGTGGAGCATTCGTTTGTGTGGGATGCTCACCAAGCTTCATTTCTGTCCTAGGCACTCAAAGGCCACTAAGCATAGAGTGTGAAAACTGAGTTTCCTTGAGAGCTGCTTGGAAGCCTGATGGTGTGTGAAGTTAGTGAGCCAAATGGAGTTGTTCTCCCACAAGAACCACTCGGCTGATTCTTCTTCAATATGCCCTTCACCAACATGCAGTGTTTCCTTGATTGAATTAGCTCTCACACCACTATTTGCGTCTAGAGCCTTTGCATTGAGGGCTATCTGAAAACGGCTGTGGCGCTGAAGTTGCCTGTGAATGTGGAGTTGGTGGCATGTGAAACCCGCATGTGGAGCATTGGTTTGTGTGGGATGCTCTACCAGGTTCATTCCTAGATAATGCACTCAAAGGGCACTAAGCATAGAGAGTGAAAACTGAGTTTCCTTGAGAGCTGCTTGGAAGCCTGATGGTGTGTGAAGTTAGTGAGCCAAATGGAGTTGTTCTCCCACAAGAACCACTCGGCTGATTCTTCTTCAATATGCCCTTCACCAACATGCAGTGTTTCCTTGATTGAATTAGCTCTCACACCACTATTTGCGTCTAGAGCCTTTGCATTGAGGGCTATCTGAAAACGGCTGTGGCGCTGAAGTTGCCTGTGAATGTGGAGTTGGTGGCATGTGAAACCCGCATGTGGAGCATTCGTTTGTGTGGGATGCTCTACCAGGTTCATTCCTAGATAATGCACTCAAAAGGCACTAAGCATAGAGTGTGAAAACTGAGTTTCCTTGAGAGCTGCTTGGAAGCCTGATGGTGTGTGAAGTTAGTGAGCCAAATGGAGTTGTTCTCCCACAAGAACCACTCGGCTGATTCTTCTTCAATATGCCCTTCACCAACATGCAGTGTTTCCTTGATTGAATTAGCTCTCACACCACTATTTGCGTCTAGAGCCTTTGCATTGAGGGCTATCTGAAAACCTCTGTGGCGCTGAAGTTGCCTGTGAATGTGGAGTTGGTGGCATGTGAAACCCGCATGTGGAGCATTCGTTTGTGTGGGATGCTCACCAAGCTTCATTTCTGTCCTAGGCACTCAAAGGCCACTAAGCATAGAGTGTGAAAACTGAGTTTCCTTGAGAGCTGCTTGGAAGCCTGATGGTGTGTGAAGTTAGTGAGCCAAATGGAGTTGTTCTCCCACAAGAACCACTCGGCTGATTCTTCTTCAATATGCCCTTCACCAACATGCAGTGTTTCCTTGATTGAATTAGCTCTCACACCACTATTTGCGTCTAGAGCCTTTGCATTGAGGGCTATCTGAAAACGGCTGTGGCGCTGAAGTTGCCTGTGAATGTGGAGTTGGTGGCATGTGAAACCCGCATGTGGAGCATTGGTTTGTGTGGGATGCTCTACCAGGTTCATTCCTAGATAATGCACTCAAAGGGCACTAAGCATAGAGAGTGAAAACTGAGTTTCCTTGAGAGCTGCTTGGAAGCCTGATGGTGTGTGAAGTTAGTGAGCCAAATGGAGTTGTTCTCCCACAAGAACCACTCGGCTGATTCTTCTTCAATATGCCCTTCACCAACATGCAGTGTTTCCTTGATTGAATTAGCTCTCACACCACTATTTGCGTCTAGAGCCTTTGCATTGAGGGCTATCTGAAAACGGCTGTGGCGCTGAAGTTGCCTGTGAATGTGGAGTTGGTGGCATGTGAAACCCGCATGTGGAGCATTCGTTTGTGTGGGATGCTCTACCAGGTTCATTCCTAGATAATGCACTCAAAAGGCACTAAGCATAGAGTGTGAAAACTGAGTTTCCTTGAGAGCTGCTTGGAAGCCTGATGGTGTGTGAAGTTAGTGAGCCAAACGGAGTTGTTCTCCCACAAGAACCACTCGGCTGATTCTTCTTCAATATGCCCTTCACCAACATGCAGTGTTTCCTTGATTGAATTAGCTCTCACACCACTATTTGCGTCTAGAGCCTTTGCATTGAGGGCTATCTGAAAACCTCTGTGGCGCTGAAGTTGCCTGTGAATGTGGAGTTGGTGGCATGTGAAACCCGCATGTGGAGCATTCGTTTGTGTGGGATGCTCTACCAGGTTCATTCCTAGATAATGCACTCAAAGGGCACTAAGCATAGAGTGTGAAAACTGAGTTTCCTTGAGAGCTGCTTGGAAGCCTGATGGTGTGTGAAGTTAGTGAGCCAAATGGAGTTGTTCTCCCACAAGAATCACTAGGCTGATTCTTCTTCAATATGCCCTTCACCAACATGCAGTGTTTCCTTGATTGAATTAGCTCTCACACCACTATTTGCGTCTAGAGCCTTTGCATTGAGGGCTATCTGAAAACGGCTGTGGCGCTGAAGTTGCCTGTGAATGTGGAGTTGGTGGCATGTGAAACCCGCATGTGGAGAATTCGTTTGTGTGGGATGCTCACCAAGCTTCATTTCAGTCCTAGACACTCAAAGGGCACTAAGCATAGAGTGTGAAAACTGAGTTTCCTTGAGAGCTGCTTGGAAGCCTGATGGTGTGTGAAGTTAGTGAGCCAAATGGAGTTGTTCTCCCACAAGAACCACTCGGCTGATTCTTCTTCAATATGCCCTTCACCAACATGCAGTGTTTCCTTGATTGAATTAGCTCTCACACCACTATTTTATTCTAGAGCCTTTGCATTGAGGGCTATCTGAAAACGGCTGTGGCGCTGAAGTTGCCTGTGAATGTGGAGTTGGTGGCATGTGAAACCCGCATGTGGAGCATTCGTTTGTGTGGGATGCTCTACCAGGGTCATTCCTAGATAATTCACTCAAACGGCACTAAGCATAGAGTGTGAAAACTGAGTTTCCTTGAGAGCTGCTTGGAAGCCTGATGGTGTGTGAGCTTAGTGAGCCAAATGGAGTTGTTCTCCCACAAGAACCACTCGGCTGATTCTTCTTCAATATGCCCTTCACCAACATGCAGTGTTTCCTTGATTGAATTAGCTCTCACACCACTATTTGCGTCTAGAGCCTTTGCATTGAGGGCTATCTGAAAACGGCTGTGGCGCTGAAGTTGCCTGTGAATGTGGAGTTGGTTGCATGTGAAACCCGCATGTGGAGCATTCGCTTGTGTGGGATGCTCTACCAGGTTCATTCCTAGATAATGCACTCAAAGGGCACTAAGCATAGAGTGTGAAAACTGAGTTTCCTTGAGAGCTGCTTGGAAGCCTGATGGTGTGTGAAGTTAGTGAGCCAAATGGAGTTGTTCTCCCACAAGAACCACTCGGCTGATTCTTCTTCAATATGCCCTTCACCAACATGCAGTGTTTCCTTGATTGAATTAGCTCTCACACCACTATTTGCGTCTAGAGCCTTTGCATTGAGGGCTATCTGAAAACGGCTGTGGCGCTGAAGTTGCCTGTGAATGTGGAGTTGGTGGCATGTGAAACCCGCATGTGTAGCATTCGTTTGTGTGGGATGCTCACCAAGCTTCATTTCTGTCCTAGGCACTCAAAGGCCACTAAGCATAGAGTGTGAAAACTGAGTTTCCTTGAGAGCTGCTTGGAAGCCTGATGGTGTGTGAAGTTAGTGAGCCAAATGGAGTTGTTCTCCCACAAGAAGCACTCGGCTGATTCTTCTTCAATATGCCCTTCACCAACATGCAGTGTTTCCTTGATTGAATTAGCTCTCACACCACTATTTGCGTCTAGAGCCTTTGCGTTGAGGGCTATCTGAAAACGGCTGTGGCGCTGAAGTTGCCTGTGAATGTGGAGTTGGTGGCATGTGAAACCCGCATGTGGAGCATTGGTTTGTGTGGGAAGCTCACCAGCTTCATTTCCGTCCTAGGCACTGAAAGGGCACTAAGCATAGAGTGTGAAAACTGAGTTTCCTTGAGAGCTGCTTGGAAGCCTGATGGTGTGTGAAGTTAGTGAGCCAAATGGAGTTGTTCTCCCACAAGAACCACTCGGCTGATTCTTCTTCAATATGCCCTTCACCAACATGCAGTGTTTCCTTGATTGAATTAGCTCTCACACCACTATTTGCGTCTAGAGCCTTTGCATTGAGGGCTATCTGAAAACGGCTGTGGCGCTGAAGTTGCCTGTGAATGTGGAGTTGGTGGCATGTGAAACCCGCATGTGGAGCATTGGTTTGTGTGGGATGCTCTACCAGGTTCATTCCTAGATAATGCACTCAAAGGGCACTAAGCATAGAGAGTGAAAACTGAGTTTCCTTGAGAGCTGCTTGGAAGCCTGATGGTGTGTGAAGTTAGTGAGCCAAATGGAGTTGTTCTCCCACAAGAACCACTCGGCTGATTCTTCTTCAATATGCCCTTCACCAACATGCAGTGTTTCCTTGATTGAATTAGCTCTCACACCACTATTTGCGTCTAGAGCCTTTGCATTGAGGGCTATCTGAAAACGGCTGTGGCGCTGAAGTTGCCTGTGAATGTGGAGTTGGTGGCATGTGAAACCCGCATGTGGAGAATTCGTTTGTGTGGGATGCTCACCAAGCTTCATTTCAGTCCTAGACACTCAAAGGGCACTAAGCATAGAGTGTGAAAACTGAGTTTCCTTGAGAGCTGCTTGGAAGCCTGATGGTGAGTGAAGTTAGTGAGCCAAATGGAGTTGTTCTCCCACAAGAACCACTCGGCTGATTCTTCTTCAATATGCCCTTCACCAACATGCAGTGTTTCCTTGATTGAATTAGCTCTCACACCACTATTTGCGTCTAGAGCCTTTGCATTGAGGGCTATCTGAAAACGGCTGTGGCGCTGAAGTTGCCTGTGAATGTGGAGTTGGTGGCATGTGAAACCCGCATGTGGAGCATTCGTTTGTGTGGGATGCTCACCAAGCTTCATTTCTGTCCTAGGCACTCAAAGGCCACTAAGCATAGAGTGTGAAAACTGAGTTTCCTTGAGAGCTGCTTGGAAGCCTGATGGTGTGTGAAGTTAGTGAGCCAAATGGAGTTGTTCTCCCACAAGAACCACTCGGCTGATTCTTCTTCAATATGCCCTTCACCAACATGCAGTGTTTCCTTGATTGAATTAGCTCTCACACCACTATTTGCGTCTAGAGCCTTTGCATTGAGGGCTATCTGAAAACGGCTGTGGCGCTGAAGTTGCCTGTGAATGTGGAGTTGGTGGCATGTGAAACCCGCATGTGGAGCATTGGTTTGTGTGGGATGCTCTACCAGGTTCATTCCTAGATAATGCACTCAAAGGGCACTAAGCATAGAGAGTGAAAACTGAGTTTCCTTGAGAGCTGCTTGGAAGCCTGATGGTGTGTGAAGTTAGTGAGCCAAATGGAGTTGTTCTCCCACAAGAACCACTCGGCTGATTCTTCTTCAATATGCCCTTCACCAACATGCAGTGTTTCCTTGATTGAATTAGCTCTCACACCACTATTTGCGTCTAGAGCCTTTGCATTGAGGGCTATCTGAAAACGGCTGTGGCGCTGAAGTTGCCTGTGAATGTGGAGTTGGTTGCATGTGAAACCCGCATGTGGAGCATTCGCTTGTGTGGGATGCTCTACCAGGTTCATTCCTAGATAATGCACTCAAAGGGCACTAAGCATAGAGTGTGAAAACTGAGTTTCCTTGAGAGCTGCTTGGAAGCCTGATGGTGTGTGAAGTTAGTGAGCCAAATGGAGTTGTTCTCCCACAAGAACCACTCGGCTGATTCTTCTTCAATATGCCCTTCACCAACATGCAGTGTTTCCTTGATTGAATTAGCTCTCACACCACTATTTGCGTCTAGAGCCTTTGCATTGAGGGCTATCTGAAAACGGCTGTGGCGCTGAAGTTGCCTGTGAATGTGGAGTTGGTGGCATGTGAAACCCGCATGTGTAGCATTCGTTTGTGTGGGATGCTCACCAAGCTTCATTTCTGTCCTAGGCACTCAAAGGCCACTAAGCATAGAGTGTGAAAACTGAGTTTCCTTGAGAGCTGCTTGGAAGCCTGATGGTGTGTGAAGTTAGTGAGCCAAATGGAGTTGTTCTCCCACAAGAAGCACTCGGCTGATTCTTCTTCAATATGCCCTTCACCAACATGCAGTGTTTCCTTGATTGAATTAGCTCTCACACCACTATTTGCGTCTAGAGCCTTTGCGTTGAGGGCTATCTGAAAACGGCTGTGGCGCTGAAGTTGCCTGTGAATGTGGAGTTGGTGGCATGTGAAACCCGCATGTGGAGCATTGGTTTGTGTGGGAAGCTCACCAGCTTCATTTCCGTCCTAGGCACTGAAAGGGCACTAAGCATAGAGTGTGAAAACTGAGTTTCCTTGAGAGCTGCTTGGAAGCCTGATGGTGTGTGAAGTTAGTGAGCCAAATGGAGTTGTTCTCCCACAAGAACCACTCGGCTGATTCTTCTTCAATATGCCCTTCACCAACATGCAGTGTTTCCTTGATTGAATTAGCTCTCACACCACTATTTGCGTCTAGAGCCTTTGCATTGAGGGCTATCTGAAAACGGCTGTGGCGCTGAAGTTGCCTGTGAATGTGGAGTTGGTGGCATGTGAAACCCGCATGTGGAGCATTCGTTTGTGTGGGATGCTCACCAAGCTTCATTTCTGTCCTAGGCACTCAAAGGCCACTAAGCATAGAGTGTGAAAACTGAGTTTCCTTGAGAGCTGCTTGGAAGCCTGATGGTGTGTGAAGTTAGTGAGCCAAATGGAGTTGTTCTCCCACAAGAACCACTCGGCTGATTCTTCTTCAATATGCCCTTCACCAACATGCAGTGTTTCCTTGATTGAATTAGCTCTCACACCACTATTTGCGTCTAGAGCCTTTGCATTGAGGGCTATCTGAAAACGGCTGTGGCGCTGAAGTTGCCTGTGAATGTGGAGTTGGTGGCATGTGAAACCCGCATGTGGAGCATTGGTTTGTGTGGGATGCTCTACCAGGTTCATTCCTAGATAATGCACTCAAAGGGCACTAAGCATAGAGAGTGAAAACTGAGTTTCCTTGAGAGCTGCTTGGAAGCCTGATGGTGTGTGAAGTTAGTGAGCCAAATGGAGTTGTTCTCCCACAAGAACCACTCGGCTGATTCTTCTTCAATATGCCCTTCACCAACATGCAGTGTTTCCTTGATTGAATTAGCTCTCACACCACTATTTGCGTCTAGAGCCTTTGCATTGAGGGCTATCTGAAAACGGCTGTGGCGCTGAAGTTGCCTGTGAATGTGGAGTTGGTGGCATGTGAAACCCGCATGTGGAGAATTCGTTTGTGTGGGATGCTCACCAAGCTTCATTTCAGTCCTAGACACTCAAAGGGCACTAAGCATAGAGTGTGAAAACTGAGTTTCCTTGAGAGCTGCTTGGAAGCCTGATGGTGAGTGAAGTTAGTGAGCCAAATGGAGTTGTTCTCCCACAAGAACCACTCGGCTGATTCTTCTTCAATATGCCCTTCACCAACATGCAGTGTTTCCTTGATTGAATTAGCTCTCACACCACTATTTGCGTCTAGAGCCTTTGCATTGAGGGCTATCTGAAAACGGCTGTGGCGCTGAAGTTGCCTGTGAATGTGGAGTTGGTGGCATGTGAAACCCGCATGTGGAGCATTCGTTTGTGTGGGATGCTCACCAAGCTTCATTTCTGTCCTAGGCACTCAAAGGCCACTAAGCATAGAGTGTGAAAACTGAGTTTCCTTGAGAGCTGCTTGGAAGCCTGATGGTGTGTGAAGTTAGTGAGCCAAATGGAGTTGTTCTCCCACAAGAACCACTCGGCTGATTCTTCTTCAATATGCCCTTCACCAACATGCAGTGTTTCCTTGATTGAATTAGCTCTCACACCACTATTTGCGTCTAGAGCCTTTGCATTGAGGGCTATCTGAAAACGGCTGTGGCGCTGAAGTTGCCTGTGAATGTGGAGTTGGTGGCATGTGAAACCCGCATGTGGAGCATTGGTTTGTGTGGGATGCTCTACCAGGTTCATTCCTAGATAATGCACTCAAAGGGCACTAAGCATAGAGAGTGAAAACTGAGTTTCCTTGAGAGCTGCTTGGAAGCCTGATGGTGTGTGAAGTTAGTGAGCCAAATGGAGTTGTTCTCCCACAAGAACCACTCGGCTGATTCTTCTTCAATATGCCCTTCACCAACATGCAGTGTTTCCTTGATTGAATTAGCTCTCACACCACTATTTGCGTCTAGAGCCTTTGCATTGAGGGCTATCTGAAAACGGCTGTGGCGCTGAAGTTGCCTGTGAATGTGGAGTTGGTGGCATGTGAAACCCGCATGTGGAGCATTCGTTTGTGTGGGATGCTCTACCAGGTTCATTCCTAGATAATGCACTCAAAAGGCACTAAGCATAGAGTGTGAAAACTGAGTTTCCTTGAGAGCTGCTTGGAAGCCTGATGGTGTGTGAAGTTAGTGAGCCAAACGGAGTTGTTCTCCCACAAGAACCACTCGGCTGATTCTTCTTCAATATGCCCTTCACCAACATGCAGTGTTTCCTTGATTGAATTAGCTCTCACACCACTATTTGCGTCTAGAGCCTTTGCATTGAGGGCTATCTGAAAACCTCTGTGGCGCTGAAGTTGCCTGTGAATGTGGAGTTGGTGGCATGTGAAACCCGCATGTGGAGCATTCGTTTGTGTGGGATGCTCTACCAGGTTCATTCCTAGATAATGCACTCAAAGGGCACTAAGCATAGAGTGTGAAAACTGAGTTTCCTTGAGAGCTGCTTGGAAGCCTGATGGTGTGTGAAGTTAGTGAGCCAAATGGAGTTGTTCTCCCACAAGAATCACTAGGCTGATTCTTCTTCAATATGCCCTTCACCAACATGCAGTGTTTCCTTGATTGAATTAGCTCTCACACCACTATTTGCGTCTAGAGCCTTTGCATTGAGGGCTATCTGAAAACGGCTGTGGCGCTGAAGTTGCCTGTGAATGTGGAGTTGGTGGCATGTGAAACCCGCATGTGGAGAATTCGTTTGTGTGGGATGCTCACCAAGCTTCATTTCAGTCCTAGACACTCAAAGGGCACTAAGCATAGAGTGTGAAAACTGAGTTTCCTTGAGAGCTGCTTGGAAGCCTGATGGTGTGTGAAGTTAGTGAGCCAAATGGAGTTGTTCTCCCACAAGAACCACTCGGCTGATTCTTCTTCAATATGCCCTTCACCAACATGCAGTGTTTCCTTGATTGAATTAGCTCTCACACCACTATTTTATTCTAGAGCCTTTGCATTGAGGGCTATCTGAAAACGGCTGTGGCGCTGAAGTTGCCTGTGAATGTGGAGTTGGTGGCATGTGAAACCCGCATGTGGAGCATTGGTTTGTGTGGGATGCTCTACCAGGGTCATTCCTAGATAATGCACTCAAAGGGCACTAAGCATAGAGTGTGAAAACTGAGTTTCCTTGAGAGCTGCTTGGAAGCCTGATGGTGTGTGAAGTTAGTGAGCCAAATGGAGTTGTTCTCCCACAAGAACCACTCGGCTGATTCTTCTTCAATATGCCCTTCACCAACATGCAGTGTTTCCTTGATTGAATTAGCTCTCACACTAATATTTGCGTCTAGAGCCTTTGCATTGAGGGCTATCTGAAAACGGCTGTGGCGCTGAAGTTGCCTGTGAATGTGGAGTTGGTGGCATGTGAAACCCGCATGTGGAGCATTCGCTTGTGTGGGATGCTCTACCAGGGTCATTCCTAGATAATTCACTCAAAGGGCACTAAGCATAGAGTGTGAAAACTGAGTTTCCTTGAGAGCTGCTTGGAAGCCTGATGGTGTGTGAGCTTAGTGAGCCAAATGGAGTTGTTCTCCCACAAGAACCACTCGGCTGATTCTTCTTCAATATGCCCTTCACCAACATGCAGTGTTTCCTTGATTGAATTAGCTCTCACACCAATATTTGCGTCTAGAGCCTTTGCATTGAGGGCTATCTGAAAACGGCTGTGGCGCTGAAGTTGCCTGTGAATGTGGAGTTGGTGGCATGTGAAACCCGCATGTGGAGCATTCGCTTGTGTGGGATGCTCTACCAGGTTCATTCCTAGATAATGCACTCAAAGGGCACTAAGCATAGAGTGTGAAAACTGAGTTTCCTTGAGAGCTGCTTGGAAGCCTGATGGTGTGTGAAGTTAGTGAGCCAAATGGAGTTGTTCTCCCACAAGAACCACTCGGCTGATTCTTCTTCAATATGCCCTTCACCAACATGCAGTGTTTCCTTGATTGAATTAGCTCTCACACCACTATTTGCGTCTAGAGCCTTTGCATTGAGGGCTATCTGAAAACGGCTGTGGCGCTGAAGTTGCCTGTGAATGTGGAGTTGGTGGCATGTGAAACCCGCATGTGGAGCATTCGTTTGTGTGGGATGCTCTACCAGGTTCATTCCTAGATAATGCACTCAAAGGGCACTAAGCATAGAGTGTGAAAACTGAGTTTCCTTGAGAGCTGCTTGGAAGCCTGATGGTGTGTGAAGTTAGTGAGCCAAATGGAGTTGTTCTCCCACAAGAACCACTCGGCTGATTCTTCTTCAATATGCCCTTCACCAACATGCAGTGTTTCCTTGATTGAATTAGCTCTCACACCACTATTTGCGTCTAGAGCCTTTGCATTGAGGGCTATCTGAAAACGGCTTTGGCGCTGAAGTTGCCTGTGAATGTGGAGTTGGTGGCATGTGAAACCCGCATGTGGAGCATTCGTTTGTGTGGGATGCTCTACCAGGTTCATTCCTAGATAATGCACTCAAAAGGCACTAAGCATAGAGTGTGAAAACTGAGTTTCCTTGAGAGCTGCTTGGAAGCCTGATGGTGTGTGAAGTTAGTGAGCCAAACGGAGTTGTTCTCCCACAAGAACCACTCGGCTGATTCTTCTTCAATATGCCCTTCACCAACATGCAGTGTTTCCTTGATTGAATTAGCTCTCACACCACTATTGCGTCTAGAGCCTTTGCATTGAGGGCTATCTGAAAACCTCTGTGGCGCTGAAGTTGCCTGTGAATGTGGAGTTGGTGGCATGTGAAACCCGCATGTGGAGCATTCGTTTGTGTGGGATGCTCTACCAGGTTCATTCCTAGATAATGCACTCAAAGGGCACTAAGCATAGAGTGTGAAAACTGAGTTTCCTTGAGAGCTGCTTGGAAGCCTGATGGTGTGTGAAGTTAGTGAGCCAAATGGAGTTGTTCTCCCACAAGAATCACTAGGCTGATTCTTCTTCAATATGCCCTTCACCAACATGCAGTGTTTCCTTGATTGAATTAGCTCTCACACCACTATTTGCGTCTAGAGCCTTTGCATTGAGGGCTATCTGAAAACGGCTGTGGCGCTGAAGTTGCCTGTGAATGTGGAGTTGGTGGCATGTGAAACCCGCATGTGGAGAATTCGTTTGTGTGGGATGCTCACCAAGCTTCATTTCAGTCCTAGACACTCAAAGGGCACTAAGCATAGAGTGTGAAAACTGAGTTTCCTTGAGAGCTGCTTGGAAGCCTGATGGTGAGTGAAGTTAGTGAGCCAAATGGAGTTGTTCTCCCACAAGAACCACTCGGCTGATTCTTCTTCAATATGCCCTTCACCAACATGCAGTGTTTCCTTGATTGAATTAGCTCTCACACCACTATTTTATTCTAGAGCCTTTGCATTGAGGGCTATCTGAAAACGGCTGTGGCGCTGAAGTTGCCTGTGAATGTGCAGTTGGTGGCATGTGAAACCCGCATGTGGAGCATTCGTTTGTGTGGGATGCTCTACCAGGGTCATTCCTAGATAATGCACTCAAAGGGCACTAAGCATAGAGTGTGAAAACTGAGTTTCCTTGAGAGCTGCTTGGAAGCCTGATGGTGTGTGAAGTTAGTGAGCCAAATGGAGTTGTTCTCCCACAAGAACCACTCGGCTGATTCTTTTTCAATATGCCCTTCACCAACATGCAGTGTTTCCTTGATTGAATTAGCTCTCACACTAATATTTGCGTCTAGAGCCTTTGCATTGAGGGCTATCTGAAAACGGCTTTGGCGCTGAAGTTGCCTGTGAATGTGGAGTTGGTGGCATGTGAAACCCGCATGTGGAGCATTCGCTTGTGTGGGATGCTCTACCAGGGTCATTCCTAGATAATTCACTCAAACGGCACTAAGCATAGAGTGTGAAAACTGAGTTTCCTTGAGAGCTGCTTGGAAGCCTGATGGTGTGTGAGCTTAGTGAGCCAAATGGAGTTGTTCTCCCACAAGAACCACTCGGCTGATTCTTCTTCAATATGCCCTTCACCAACATGCAGTGTTTCCTTGATTGAATTAGCTCTCACACCACTATTTGCGTCTAGAGCCTTTGCATTGAGGGCTATCTGAAAACGGCTGTGGCGCTGAAGTTGCCTGTGAATGTGGAGTTGGTTGCATGTGAAACCCGCATGTGGAGCATTCGCTTGTGTGGGATGCTCTACCAGGTTCATTCCTAGATAATGCACTCAAAGGGCACTAAGCATAGAGTGTGAAAACTGAGTTTCCTTGAGAGCTGCTTGGAAGCCTGATGGTGTGTGAAGTTAGTGAGCCAAATGGAGTTGTTCTCCCACAAGAACCACTCGGCTGATTCTTCTTCAATATGCCCTTCACCAACATGCAGTGTTTCCTTGATTGAATTAGCTCTCACACCACTATTTGCGTCTAGAGCCTTTGCATTGAGGGCTATCTGAAAACGGCTGTGGCGCTGAAGTTGCCTGTGAATGTGGAGTTGGTGGCATGTGAAACCCGCATGTGTAGCATTCGTTTGTGTGGGATGCTCACCAAGCTTCATTTCTGTCCTAGGCACTCAAAGGCCACTAAGCATAGAGTGTGAAAACTGAGTTTCCTTGAGAGCTGCTTGGAAGCCTGATGGTGTGTGAAGTTAGTGAGCCAAATGGAGTTGTTCTCCCACAAGAAGCACTCGGCTGATTCTTCTTCAATATGCCCTTCACCAACATGCAGTGTTTCCTTGATTGAATTAGCTCTCACACCACTATTTGCGTCTAGAGCCTTTGCGTTGAGGGCTATCTGAAAACGGCTGTGGCGCTGAAGTTGCCTGTGAATGTGGAGTTGGTGGCATGTGAAACCCGCATGTGGAGCATTGGTTTGTGTGGGAAGCTCACCAGCTTCATTTCCGTCCTAGGCACTGAAAGGGCACTAAGCATAGAGTGTGAAAACTGAGTTTCCTTGAGAGCTGCTTGGAAGCCTGATGGTGTGTGAAGTTAGTGAGCCAAATGGAGTTGTTCTCCCACAAGAACCACTCGGCTGATTCTTCTTCAATATGCCCTTCACCAACATGCAGTGTTTCCTTGATTGAATTAGCTCTCACACCACTATTTGCGTCTAGAGCCTTTGCATTGAGGGCTATCTGAAAACGGCTGTGGCGCTGAAGTTGCCTGTGAATGTGGAGTTGGTGGCATGTGAAACCCGCATGTGGAGCATTCGTTTGTGTGGGATGCTCACCAAGCTTCATTTCTGTCCTAGGCACTCAAAGGCCACTAAGCATAGAGTGTGAAAACTGAGTTTCCTTGAGAGCTGCTTGGAAGCCTGATGGTGTGTGAAGTTAGTGAGCCAAATGGAGTTGTTCTCCCACAAGAACCACTCGGCTGATTCTTCTTCAATATGCCCTTCACCAACATGCAGTGTTTCCTTGATTGAATTAGCTCTCACACCACTATTTGCGTCTAGAGCCTTTGCATTGAGGGCTATCTGAAAACGGCTGTGGCGCTGAAGTTGCCTGTGAATGTGGAGTTGGTGGCATGTGAAACCCGCATGTGGAGCATTGGTTTGTGTGGGATGCTCTACCAGGTTCATTCCTAGATAATGCACTCAAAGGGCACTAAGCATAGAGAGTGAAAACTGAGTTTCCTTGAGAGCTGCTTGGAAGCCTGATGGTGTGTGAAGTTAGTGAGCCAAATGGAGTTGTTCTCCCACAAGAACCACTCGGCTGATTCTTCTTCAATATGCCCTTCACCAACATGCAGTGTTTCCTTGATTGAATTAGCTCTCACACCACTATTTGCGTCTAGAGCCTTTGCATTGAGGGCTATCTGAAAACGGCTGTGGCGCTGAAGTTGCCTGTGAATGTGGAGTTGGTGGCATGTGAAACCCGCATGTGGAGCATTCGTTTGTGTGGGATGCTCTACCAGGTTCATTCCTAGATAATGCACTCAAAAGGCACTAAGCATAGAGTGTGAAAACTGAGTTTCCTTGAGAGCTGCTTGGAAGCCTGATGGTGTGTGAAGTTAGTGAGCCAAACGGAGTTGTTCTCCCACAAGAACCACTCGGCTGATTCTTCTTCAATATGCCCTTCACCAACATGCAGTGTTTCCTTGATTGAATTAGCTCTCACACCACTATTTGCGTCTAGAGCCTTTGCATTGAGGGCTATCTGAAAACGGCTGTGGCGCTGAAGTTGCCTGTGAATGTGGAGTTGGTGGCATGTGAAACCCGCATGTGGAGCATTCGTTTGTGTGGGATGCTCACCAAGCTTCATTTCTGTCCTAGGCACTCAAAGGCCACTAAGCATAGAGTGTGAAAACTGAGTTTCCTTGAGAGCTGCTTGGAAGCCTGATGGTGTGTGAAGTTAGTGAGCCAAATGGAGTTGTTCTCCCACAAGAACCACTCGGCTGATTCTTCTTCAATATGCCCTTCACCAACATGCAGTGTTTCCTTGATTGAATTAGCTCTCACACCACTATTTGCGTCTAGAGCCTTTGCATTGAGGGCTATCTGAAAACGGCTGTGGCGCTGAAGTTGCCTGTGAATGTGGAGTTGGTGGCATGTGAAACCCGCATGTGGAGCATTGGTTTGTGTGGGATGCTCTACCAGGTTCATTCCTAGATAATGCACTCAAAGGGCACTAAGCATAGAGAGTGAAAACTGAGTTTCCTTGAGAGCTGCTTGGAAGCCTGATGGTGTGTGAAGTTAGTGAGCCAAATGGAGTTGTTCTCCCACAAGAACCACTCGGCTGATTCTTCTTCAATATGCCCTTCACCAACATGCAGTGTTTCCTTGATTGAATTAGCTCTCACACCACTATTTGCGTCTAGAGCCTTTGCATTGAGGGCTATCTGAAAACGGCTGTGGCGCTGAAGTTGCCTGTGAATGTGGAGTTGGTGGCATGTGAAACCCGCATGTGGAGCATTCGTTTGTGTGGGATGCTCTACCAGGTTCATTCCTAGATAATGCACTCAAAAGGCACTAAGCATAGAGTGTGAAAACTGAGTTTCCTTGAGAGCTGCTTGGAAGCCTGATGGTGTGTGAAGTTAGTGAGCCAAACGGAGTTGTTCTCCCACAAGAACCACTCGGCTGATTCTTCTTCAATATGCCCTTCACCAACATGCAGTGTTTCCTTGATTGAATTAGCTCTCACACCACTATTTGCGTCTAGAGCCTTTGCATTGAGGGCTATCTGAAAACCTCTGTGGCGCTGAAGTTGCCTGTGAATGTGGAGTTGGTGGCATGTGAAACCCGCATGTGGAGCATTCGTTTGTGTGGGATGCTCTACCAGGTTCATTCCTAGATAATGCACTCAAAGGGCACTAAGCATAGAGTGTGAAAACTGAGTTTCCTTGAGAGCTGCTTGGAAGCCTGATGGTGTGTGAAGTTAGTGAGCCAAATGGAGTTGTTCTCCCACAAGAATCACTAGGCTGATTCTTCTTCAATATGCCCTTCACCAACATGCAGTGTTTCCTTGATTGAATTAGCTCTCACACCACTATTTGCGTCTAGAGCCTTTGCATTGAGGGCTATCTGAAAACGGCTGTGGCGCTGAAGTTGCCTGTGAATGTGGAGTTGGTGGCATGTGAAACCCGCATGTGGAGAATTCGTTTGTGTGGGATGCTCACCAAGCTTCATTTCAGTCCTAGACACTCAAAGGGCACTAAGCATAGAGTGTGAAAACTGAGTTTCCTTGAGAGCTGCTTGGAAGCCTGATGGTGAGTGAAGTTAGTGAGCCAAATGGAGTTGTTCTCCCACAAGAACCACTCGGCTGATTCTTCTTCAATATGCCCTTCACCAACATGCAGTGTTTCCTTGATTGAATTAGCTCTCACACCACTATTTTATTCTAGAGCCTTTGCATTGAGGGCTATCTGAAAACGGCTGTGGCGCTGAAGTTGCCTGTGAATGTGGAGTTGGTGGCATGTGAAACCCGCATGTGGAGCATTCGTTTGTGTGGGATGCTCTACCAGGGTCATTCCTAGATAATTCACTCAAACGGCACTAAGCATAGAGTGTGAAAACTGAGTTTCCTTGAGAGCTGCTTGGAAGCCTGATGGTGTGTGAGCTTAGTGAGCCAAATGGAGTTGTTCTCCCACAAGAACCACTCGGCTGATTCTTCTTCAATATGCCCTTCACCAACATGCAGTGTTTCCTTGATTGAATTAGCTCTCACACCACTATTTGCGTCTAGAGCCTTTGCATTGAGGGCTATCTGAAAACGGCTGTGGCGCTGAAGTTGCCTGTGAATGTGGAGTTGGTTGCATGTGAAACCCGCATGTGGAGCATTCGCTTGTGTGGGATGCTCTACCAGGTTCATTCCTAGATAATGCACTCAAAGGGCACTAAGCATAGAGTGTGAAAACTGAGTTTCCTTGAGAGCTGCTTGGAAGCCTGATGGTGTGTGAAGTTAGTGAGCCAAATGGAGTTGTTCTCCCACAAGAACCACTCGGCTGATTCTTCTTCAATATGCCCTTCACCAACATGCAGTGTTTCCTTGATTGAATTAGCTCTCACACCACTATTTGCGTCTAGAGCCTTTGCATTGAGGGCTATCTGAAAACGGCTGTGGCGCTGAAGTTGCCTGTGAATGTGGAGTTGGTGGCATGTGAAACCCGCATGTGTAGCATTCGTTTGTGTGGGATGCTCACCAAGCTTCATTTCTGTCCTAGGCACTCAAAGGCCACTAAGCATAGAGTGTGAAAACTGAGTTTCCTTGAGAGCTGCTTGGAAGCCTGATGGTGTGTGAAGTTAGTGAGCCAAATGGAGTTGTTCTCCCACAAGAAGCACTCGGCTGATTCTTCTTCAATATGCCCTTCACCAACATGCAGTGTTTCCTTGATTGAATTAGCTCTCACACCACTATTTGCGTCTAGAGCCTTTGCATTGAGGGCTATCTGAAAACGGCTGTGGCGCTGAAGTTGCCTGTGAATGTGGAGTTGGTGGCATGTGAAACCCGCATGTGGAGCATTGGTTTGTGTGGGAAGCTCACCAGCTTCATTTCCGTCCTAGGCACTGAAAGGGCACTAAGCATAGAGTGTGAAAACTGAGTTTCCTTGAGAGCTGCTTGGAAGCCTGATGGTGTGTGAAGTTAGTGAGCCAAATGGAGTTGTTCTCCCACAAGAACCACTCGGCTGATTCTTCTTCAATATGCCCTTCACCAACATGCAGTGTTTCCTTGATTGAATTAGCTCTCACACCACTATTTGCGTCTAGAGCCTTTGCATTGAGGGCTATCTGAAAACGGCTGTGGCGCTGAAGTTGCCTGTGAATGTGGAGTTGGTGGCATGTGAAACCCGCATGTGGAGCATTCGTTTGTGTGGGATGCTCACCAAGCTTCATTTCTGTCCTAGGCACTCAAAGGCCACTAAGCATAGAGTGTGAAAACTGAGTTTCCTTGAGAGCTGCTTGGAAGCCTGATGGTGTGTGAAGTTAGTGAGCCAAATGGAGTTGTTCTCCCACAAGAACCACTCGGCTGATTCTTCTTCAATATGCCCTTCACCAACATGCAGTGTTTCCTTGATTGAATTAGCTCTCACACCACTATTTGCGTCTAGAGCCTTTGCATTGAGGGCTATCTGAAAACGGCTGTGGCGCTGAAGTTGCCTGTGAATGTGGAGTTGGTGGCATGTGAAACCCGCATGTGGAGCATTGGTTTGTGTGGGATGCTCTACCAGGTTCATTCCTAGATAATGCACTCAAAGGGCACTAAGCATAGAGAGTGAAAACTGAGTTTCCTTGAGAGCTGCTTGGAAGCCTGATGGTGTGTGAAGTTAGTGAGCCAAATGGAGTTGTTCTCCCACAAGAACCACTCGGCTGATTCTTCTTCAATATGCCCTTCACCAACATGCAGTGTTTCCTTGATTGAATTAGCTCTCACACCACTATTTGCGTCTAGAGCCTTTGCATTGAGGGCTATCTGAAAACGGCTGTGGCGCTGAAGTTGCCTGTGAATGTGGAGTTGGTGGCATGTGAAACCCGCATGTGGAGCATTCGTTTGTGTGGGATGCTCTACCAGGTTCATTCCTAGATAATGCACTCAAAAGGCACTAAGCATAGAGTGTGAAAACTGAGTTTCCTTGAGAGCTGCTTGGAAGCCTGATGGTGTGTGAAGTTAGTGAGCCAAACGGAGTTGTTCTCCCACAAGAACCACTCGGCTGATTCTTCTTCAATATGCCCTTCACCAACATGCAGTGTTTCCTTGATTGAATTAGCTCTCACACCACTATTTGCGTCTAGAGCCTTTGCATTGAGGGCTATCTGAAAACGGCTTTGGCGCTGAAGTTGCCTGTGAATGTGGAGTTGGTGGCATGTGAAACCCGCATGTGGAGCATTCGTTTGTGTGGGATGCTCTACCAGGTTCATTCCTAGATAATGCACTCAAAGGGCACTAAGCATAGAGTGTGAAAACTGAGTTTCCTTGAGAGCTGCTTGGAAGCCTGATGGTGTGTGAAGTTAGTGAGCCAAATGGAGTTGTTCTCCCACAAGAATCACTAGGCTGATTCTTCTTCAATATGCCCTTCACCAACATGCAGTGTTTCCTTGATTGAATTAGCTCTCACACCACTATTTGCGTCTAGAGCCTTTGCATTGAGGGCTATCTGAAAACGGCTGTGGCGCTGAAGTTGCCTGTGAATGTGGAGTTGGTGGCATGTGAAACCCGCATGTGGAGAATTCGTTTGTGTGGGATGCTCACCAAGCTTCATTTCAGTCCTAGACACTCAAAGGGCACTAAGCATAGAGTGTGAAAACTGAGTTTCCTTGAGAGCTGCTTGGAAGCCTGATGGTGAGTGAAGTTAGTGAGCCAAATGGAGTTGTTCTCCCACAAGAACCACTCGGCTGATTCTTCTTCAATATGCCCTTCACCAACATGCAGTGTTTCCTTGATTGAATTAGCTCTCACACCACTATTTTATTCTAGAGCCTTTGCATTGAGGGCTATCTGAAAACGGCTGTGGCGCTGAAGTTGCCTGTGAATGTGGAGTTGGTGGCATGTGAAACCCGCATGTGGAGCATTCGTTTGTGTGGGATGCTCACCAAGCTTCATTTCTGTCCTAGGCACTCAAAGGCCACTAAGCATAGAGTGTGAAAACTGAGTTTCCTTGAGAGCTGCTTGGAAGCCTGATGGTGTGTGAAGTTAGTGAGCCAAATGGAGTTGTTCTCCCACAAGAACCACTCGGCTGATTCTTCTTCAATATGCCCTTCACCAACATGCAGTGTTTCCTTGATTGAATTAGCTCTCACACCACTATTTGCGTCTAGAGCCTTTGCATTGAGGGCTATCTGAAAACGGCTGTGGCGCTGAAGTTGCCTGTGAATGTGGAGTTGGTGGCATGTGAAACCCGCATGTGGAGCATTGGTTTGTGTGGGATGCTCTACCAGGTTCATTCCTAGATAATGCACTCAAAGGGCACTAAGCATAGAGAGTGAAAACTGAGTTTCCTTGAGAGCTGCTTGGAAGCCTGATGGTGTGTGAAGTTAGTGAGCCAAATGGAGTTGTTCTCCCACAAGAACCACTCGGCTGATTCTTCTTCAATATGCCCTTCACCAACATGCAGTGTTTCCTTGATTGAATTAGCTCTCACACCACTATTTGCGTCTAGAGCCTTTGCATTGAGGGCTATCTGAAAACGGCTGTGGCGCTGAAGTTGCCTGTGAATGTGGAGTTGGTGGCATGTGAAACCCGCATGTGGAGCATTCGTTTGTGTGGGATGCTCTACCAGGTTCATTCCTAGATAATGCACTCAAAAGGCACTAAGCATAGAGTGTGAAAACTGAGTTTCCTTGAGAGCTGCTTGGAAGCCTGATGGTGTGTGAAGTTAGTGAGCCAAACGGAGTTGTTCTCCCACAAGAACCACTCGGCTGATTCTTCTTCAATATGCCCTTCACCAACATGCAGTGTTTCCTTGATTGAATTAGCTCTCACACCACTATTTGCGTCTAGAGCCTTTGCATTGAGGGCTATCTGAAAACCTCTGTGGCGCTGAAGTTGCCTGTGAATGTGGAGTTGGTGGCATGTGAAACCCGCATGTGGAGCATTCGTTTGTGTGGGATGCTCTACCAGGTTCATTCCTAGATAATGCACTCAAAGGGCACTAAGCATAGAGTGTGAAAACTGAGTTTCCTTGAGAGCTGCTTGGAAGCCTGATGGTGTGTGAAGTTAGTGAGCCAAATGGAGTTGTTCTCCCACAAGAATCACTAGGCTGATTCTTCTTCAATATGCCCTTCACCAACATGCAGTGTTTCCTTGATTGAATTAGCTCTCACACCACTATTTGCGTCTAGAGCCTTTGCATTGAGGGCTATCTGAAAACGGCTGTGGCGCTGAAGTTGCCTGTGAATGTGGAGTTGGTGGCATGTGAAACCCGCATGTGGAGAATTCGTTTGTGTGGGATGCTCACCAAGCTTCATTTCAGTCCTAGACACTCAAAGGGCACTAAGCATAGAGTGTGAAAACTGAGTTTCCTTGAGAGCTGCTTGGAAGCCTGATGGTGTGTGAAGTTAGTGAGCCAAATGGAGTTGTTCTCCCACAAGAACCACTCGGCTGATTCTTCTTCAATATGCCCTTCACCAACATGCAGTGTTTCCTTGATTGAATTAGCTCTCACACCACTATTTTATTCTAGAGCCTTTGCATTGAGGGCTATCTGAAAACGGCTGTGGCGCTGAAGTTGCCTGTGAATGTGGAGTTGGTGGCATGTGAAACCCGCATGTGGAGCATTGGTTTGTGTGGGATGCTCTACCAGGGTCATTCCTAGATAATGCACTCAAAGGGCACTAAGCATAGAGTGTGAAAACTGAGTTTCCTTGAGAGCTGCTTGGAAGCCTGATGGTGTGTGAAGTTAGTGAGCCAAATGGAGTTGTTCTCCCACAAGAACCACTCGGCTGATTCTTCTTCAATATGCCCTTCACCAACATGCAGTGTTTCCTTGATTGAATTAGCTCTCACACTAATATTTGCGTCTAGAGCCTTTGCATTGAGGGCTATCTGAAAACGGCTGTGGCGCTGAAGTTGCCTGTGAATGTGGAGTTGGTGGCATGTGAAACCCGCATGTGGAGCATTCGCTTGTGTGGGATGCTCTACCAGGGTCATTCCTAGATAATTCACTCAAACGGCACTAAGCATAGAGTGTGAAAACTGAGTTTCCTTGAGAGCTGCTTGGAAGCCTGATGGTGTGTGAGCTTAGTGAGCCAAATGGAGTTGTTCTCCCACAAGAACCACTCGGCTGATTCTTCTTCAATATGCCCTTCACCAACATGCAGTGTTTCCTTGATTGAATTAGCTCTCACACCAATATTTGCGTCTAGAGCCTTTGCATTGAGGGCTATCTGAAAACGGCTGTGGCGCTGAAGTTGCCTGTGAATGTGGAGTTGGTGGCATGTGAAACCCGCATGTGGAGCATTCGCTTGTGTGGGATGCTCTACCAGGTTCATTCCTAGATAATGCACTCAAAGGGCACTAAGCATAGAGTGTGAAAACTGAGTTTCCTTGAGAGCTGCTTGGAAGCCTGATGGTGTGTGAAGTTAGTGAGCCAAATGGAGTTGTTCTCCCACAAGAACCACTCGGCTGATTCTTCTTCAATATGCCCTTCACCAACATGCAGTGTTTCCTTGATTGAATTAGCTCTCACACCACTATTTGCGTCTAGAGCCTTTGCATTGAGGGCTATCTGAAAACGGCTGTGGCGCTGAAGTTGCCTGTGAATGTGGAGTTGGTGGCATGTGAAACCCGCATGTGGAGCATTCGTTTGTGTGGGATGCTCTACCAGGTTCATTCCTAGATAATGCACTCAAAGGGCACTAAGCATAGAGTGTGAAAACTGAGTTTCCTTGAGAGCTGCTTGGAAGCCTGATGGTGTGTGAAGTTAGTGAGCCAAATGGAGTTGTTCTCCCACAAGAACCACTCGGCTGATTCTTCTTCAATATGCCCTTCACCAACGTGCAGTGTTTCCTTGATTGAATTAGCTCTCACACCACTATTTGCGTCTAGAGCCTTTGCATTGAGGGCTATCTGAAAACGGCTTTGGCGCTGAAGTTGCCTGTGAATGTGGAGTTGGTGGCATGTGAAACCCGCATGTGGAGCATTCGTTTGTGTGGGATGCTCACCAAGCTTCATTTCTGTCCTAGGCACTCAAACGGCACTAAGCATAGAGTGTGAAAACTGAGTTTCCTTGAGAGCTGCTTGGAAGCCTGATGGTGTGTGAAGTTAGTGAGCCAAATGGAGTTGTTCTCCCACAAGAACCACTCAGCTGATTCTTCTTCAATATGCCCTTTACCAACATGCAGTGTTTCCTTGATTGAATTAGCTCTCACACCACTATTTGCGTCTAGATCCTTTGCGTTGAGGGCTATCTGAAAACGGCTGTGGCGCTGAAGTTGCCTGTGAATGTGGAGTTGGTGGCATGTGAAACCCGCATGTGGAGCATTCGTTTGTGTGGGATGCTCACCAGCTTCATTTTAGTCCTAGGCACTGAAAGAGCACTAAGCATAGAGTGTGAAAACTGAGTTTCCTTGAGAGCTGCTTGGAAGCCTGATGGTGTGTGAAGTTAGTGAGCCAAATGGAGTTGTTCTCCCACAAGAACCACTCGGCTGATTCTTCTTCAATATGCCCTTCACCAACATGCAGTGTTTCCTTGATTGAATTAGCTCTCACACCACTATTTGCGTCTAGAGCCTTTGCATTGAGGGCTATCTGAAAACGGCTGTGGCGCTGAAGTTGCCTGTGAATGTGGAGTTGGTGGCATGTGAAACCCGCATGTGGAGCATTCGTTTGTGTGGGATGCTCTACCAGGTTCATTCCTAGATAATGCACTCAAAGGGCACTAAGCATAGAGTGTGAAAACTGAGTTTCCTTGAGAGCTGCTTGGAAGCCTGATGGTGTGTGAAGTTAGTGAGCCAAATGGAGTTGTTCTCCCACAAGAACCACTCGGCTGATTCTTCTTCAATATGCCCTTCACCAACATGCAGTGTTTCCTTGATTGAATTAGCTCTCACACCACTATTTGCGTCTAGAGCCTTTGCATTGAGGGCTATCTGAAAACGGCTGTGGCGCTGAAGTTGCCTGTGAATGTGGAGTTGGTGGCATGTGAAACCCGCATGTGGAGCATTCGTTTGTGTGGGATGCTCTACCAGGTTCATTCCTAGATAATGCACTCAAAAGGCACTAAGCATAGAGTGTGAAAACTGAGTTTCCTTGAGAGCTGCTTGGAAGCCTGATGGTGTGTGAAGTTAGTGAGCCAAACGGAGTTGTTCTCCCACAAGAACCACTTGGCTGATTCTTCTTCAATATGCCCTTCACCAACATGCAGTGTTTCCTTGATTGAATTAGCTCTCACACCACTATTTGCGTCTAGAGCCTTTGCATTGAGGGCTATCTGAAAACGGCTGTGGCGCTGAAGTTGCCTGTGAATGTGGAGTTGGTGGCATGTGAAACCCGCATGTGGAGAATTCGTTTGTGTGGGATGCTCACCAAGCTTCATTTCAGTCCTAGACACTCAAAGGGCACTAAGCATAGAGTGTGAAAACTGAGTTTCCTTGAGAGCTGCTTGGAAGCCTGATGGTGAGTGAAGTTAGTGAGCCAAATGGAGTTGTTCTCCCACAAGAACCACTCGGCTGATTCTTCTTCAATAAGCCCTTCACCAACATGCAGTGTTTCCTCGATTGAATTAGCTCTCACACCACTATTTTATTCTAGAGCCTTTGCATTGAGGGCTATCTGAAAACGGCTGTGGCGCTGAAGTTGCCTGTGAATGTGGAGTTGGTGGCATGTGAAACCCGCATGTGGAGCATTGGTTTGTGTGGGATGCTCTACCAGGGTCATTCCTAGATAATGCACTGAAAGGGCACTAAGCATAGAGTGTGAAAACTGAGTTTCCTTGAGAGCTGCTTGGAAGCCTGATGGTGTGTGAAGTTAGTGAGCCAAATGGAGTTGTTCTCCCACAAGAACCACTCGGCTGATTCTTCTTCAATATGCCCTTCACCAACATGCAGTGTTTCCTTGATTGAATTAGCTCTCACACCACTATTTGCGTCTAGAGCCTTTGCATTGAGGGCTATCTGAAAACGGCTGTGGCGCTGAAGTTGCCTGTGAATGTGGAGTTGGTGGCATGTGAAACCCGCATGTGGAGCATTCGTTTGTGTGGGATGCTCTACCAGGTTCATTCCTAGATAATGCACTCAAAGGGCACTAAGCATAGAGTGTGAAAACTGAGTTTCCTTGAGAGCTGCTTGGAAGCCTGATGGTGTGTGAAGTTAGTGAGCCAAATGGAGTTGTTCTCCCACAAGAACCACTCGGCTGATTCTTCTTCAATATGCCCTTCACCAACATGCAGTGTTTCCTTGATTGAATTAGCTCTCACACCACTATTTGCGTCTAGAGCCTTTGCATTGAGGGCTATCTGAAAACGGCTTTGGCGCTGAAGTTGCCTGTGAATGTGGAGTTGGTGGCATGTGAAACCCGCATGTGGAGCATTCGTTTGTGTGGGATGCTCTACCAGGTTCATTCCTAGATAATGCACTCAAAGGGCACTAAGCATAGAGTGTGAAAACTGAGTTTCCTTG